>NC_092292.1:759739-1059739 GCF_036320965.1 Panulirus ornatus
AGTAACCTGGGTACAGCAAGATACACAGCAGCCTGGGTACAGCAGGGTACACAGTAACCAGGGTACAGCAGGGTACACAGTAGCATGGGTACAGCCAGGTACACAGTAACCAGGGTACAGCAGGGTACACAGTAACCAGGGTACAGCAGGGTACACAGTAGCCTGGGTACAGCAGGGTACACAGTAACCAGGGTACAGCAGGGTACACAGTAGCCTGGGTACAGCCAGGTACACAGTAACCAGGGTACAGCAGGGTACACAGTAACCAGGGTACAGCAGGGTACACAGTAGCCTGGGTACAGCCAGGTACACAGTAGCCTGGGTACAGCAGGGTACACAGTAACCAGGGTACAGCAGGGTACACAGTAGCCTGGGTACAGCAGGGTACACAGTAACCAGGGTACAGCAGGGTACACAGTAACCAGGGTACAGCAGGGTAGACAATAGCCTGGGTACAGCAGGGTACACAGTAGCCTGGGTACAGCAAGGTACACAGTACACAGTGTTGTGAGGATCATGTGTTGTGAGGATCATGTGTTGTGAGGATCATGTGTTGTGAGGATCATGTGTTGTGAGGATCATGTGTTGTGAGGAGCATGTGTTGTGAGGATCATGTGTTGTGAGGACCATGTGTTGTGAGGAGCATGTGTTGTGAGGAGCATGTGTTGTGAGGATCATGTGTTGTGAGGATCATGTGTTGTGAGGAGCATGTGTTGTGAGGATCATGTGTTGTGAGGATCATGTGTTGTGAGGAGCATGTGTTGTGAGGATCATGTGTTGTGAGGATCATGTGTTGTGAGGAGCATGTGTTGTGAGGACCATGTGTTGTGAGGAGCATGTGTTGTGAGGATCATGTGTTGTGAGGATCATGTGTTGTGAGGATCATGTGTTGTGAGGATCATGTGTTGTGAGGATCATGTGTTGTGAGGAGCATGTGTTGTGAGGATCATGTGTTGTGAGGATCATGTGTTGTGAGGACCATGTGTTGTGAGGATCATGTGTTGTGAGGATCATGTGTTGTGAGGATCATGTGTTGTGAGGATCATGTGTTGTGAGGACCATGTGTTGTGAGGATCATGTGTTGTGAGGACCATGTGTTGTGAGGATCATGTGTTGTGAGGATCATGTGTTGTGAGGATCATGTGTTGTGAGGAGCATGTGTTGTGAGGATCATGTGTTGTGAGGATCATGTGTTGTGAGGAGCATGTGTTGTGAGGAGCATGTGTTGTGAGGATCATGTGTTGTGAGGATCATGTGTTGTGAGGATCATGTGTTGTGAGGATCATGTGTTGTGAGGATCATGTGTTGTGAGGAGCATGTGTTGTGAGGATCATGTGTTGTGAGGATCATGTGTTGTGAGGAGCATGTGTTGTGAGGATCATGTGTTGAGAGGACCGTGTGTTGTGAGGATCATGTGTTGTGAGGAGCATGTGTTGTGAGGATCATGTGTTGTGAGGATCATGTGTTGTGAGGATCATGTGTTGTGAGGACCATGTGTTGTGAGGATCATGTGTTGTGAGGATCATGTGTTGTGAGGATCATGTGTTGTGAGGATCATGTGTTGTGAGGATCATGTGTTGTGAGGATCATGTGTTGTGAGGATCATGTGTTGTGAGGAGCATGTGTTGTGAGGAGCATGTGTTGTGAGGATCATGTGTTGTGAGGAGCATGTGTTGTGAGGAGCATGTGTTGTGAGGATCATGTGTTGTGAGGATCATGTGTTGTGAGGAGCATGTGTTGTGAGGATCATGTGTTGTGAGGAGCATGTGTTGTGAGGAGCATGTGTTGTGAGGATCATGTGTTGTGAGGATCATGTGTTGTGAGGAGCATGTGTTGTGAGGAGCATGTGTTGTGAGGATCATGTGTTGTGAGGATCATGTGTTGTGAGGAGCATGTGTTGTGAGGATCATGTGTTGTGAGGATCATGTGTTGTGAGGATCATGTGTTGGTGAGGAGCATGTGTTGTGAGGATCATGTGTTGTGAGGAGCATGTGTTGTGAGGATCATGTGTTGTGAGGATCATGTGTTGTGAGGAGCATGTGTTGTGAGGAGCATGTGTTGTGAGGATCATGTGTTGTGAGGATCATGTGTTGTGAGGAGCATGTGTTGTGAGGAGCATGTGTTGTGAGGATCATGTGTTGTGAGGAGCATGTGTTGTGAGGAGCATGTGTTGTGAGGATCATGTGTTGTGAGGAGCATGTGTTGTGAGGATCATGTGTTGTGAGGAGCATGTGTTGTGAGGATCATGTGTTGTGAGGAGCATGTGTTGTGAGGATCATGTGTTGTGAGGATCATGTGTTGTGAGGAGCATGTGTTGTGAGGAGCATGTGTTGTGAGGATCATGTGTTGTGAGGATCATGTGTTGTGAGGAGCATGTGTTGTGAGGATCATGTGTTGTGAGGATCATGTGTTGTGAGGATCATGTGTTGTGAGGATCATGTGTTGTGAGGATCATGTGTTGTGAGGAGCATGTGTTGTGAGGATCATGTGTTGTGAGGAGCATGTGTTGTGAGGATCATGTGTTGTGAGGATCATGTGTTGTGAGGAGCATGTGTTGTGAGGAGCATGTGTTGTGAGGATCATGTGTTGTGAGGATCATGTGTTGTGAGGAGCATGTGTTGTGAGGAGCATGTGTTGTGAGGATCATGTGTTGTGAGGATCATGTGTTGTGAGGAGCATGTGTTGTGAGGAGCATGTGTTGTGAGGATCATGTGTTGTGAGGAGCATGTGTTGTGAGGAGCATGTGTTGTGAGGATCATGTGTTGTGAGGATCATGTGTTGTGAGGATCATGTGTTGTGAGGATCATGTGTTGTGAGGAGCATGTGGTGTTATGTTTGACAATAAGAAAACTTTGGTAGATAATTACAAATATGCTGATAACACACCTGTTACTAGTGATGATATTACGCTACACAACCTTGTCAACATCCTGTTACGTGATAACATACATCATGTATGAGGAGGTACCTTGTCAACATGCTCATGTGATGTGATGTGATAACATACATCATGTATGAGGAGGTACCTTGTCAACATGCTCATGTGATGTGATGTGATAACATACATCATGTATGAGGAAGTACCTTGTCAACATGCTCATGTGATGTGATGTGATAACATACATCATGCATGAGGAGGTACCTTGTAAACATCATGTGATGTTATGTGATAACATACATCATGTATGAGGAGGTACCTTGTAAACATGCTCATGTGATGTGATGTGATAACATACATCATGTATGAGGAGGTACCTTGTAAACATCATGTGATGTTATGTGATAACATACATCATGTATGAGGAGGTACCTTGTCAACATGCTCATGTGATGTTATGTGAACATACATCATGTATGAGGTACCTTGTAAACATCATGTGATGTGATGTGATAACATACATCATGTATGAGGAGGTACCTTGTAAACATGCTCATGTGATGTTATGTGATAACATACATCATGTATGAAGAGGTACCTTGTAAACATCATGTGATCTGATGTGATAACATACATCATGTATGAGGAGGTACCTTGTAAACATGCTCATGTGATGTGATGTGATAACATACATCATGCATGAGGAGGTACCTTGTAAACATCATGTGATGTTATGTGATAACATACATCATGTATGAGGAGGTACCTTGTCAACATGCTCATGTGATGTGATGTGATAACATACATCATGTATGAGGAGGTACCTTGTCAACATTCTCATGTGATGTGATGTGATTCATGGTCTCATAATGTTTACTGTGCCCACGTTAACAGAACTTATAATCAAAAGATGACACACGGACACCACTTATGTACTCTCTCTCTCTCTCTCTCTCTCTCTCTCTCTCTCTCTCTCTCTCTCTCTCTCTCTCTCTCTCTCACACACACACACACACACACACACACACACACACACCAACCCACACACACACACACACACACACACACACACACACCAACCCACACACACACACACACACACACACACAGGTCAGCTACGGGTTCAGCCATGTCATCAAACAAGAATCAAGTTATAAATACATGTGCTGGTAAGTGGGTGGGGGTGGGTGGGTGTTGTCATCAAACTGGTTGTTGACCAAGTTATGAATGTGTCAGTCAGTGTTGTACAACCTCCTCCTCCTCACCCGCCTCTCTGGTTGTGTGCAGCTTCGTGTGTGTCATAACAACATCTTCCATACAACACCAGTGTTGCTCAGACACATTTCCCTCACAATCATTTGTTTATGAGTACCATCATCCTTCTTGTTCTTCAACATTTATGAGTATCATTCTTCTTGCTCTTCAACATTTGTTTATGAGTATCATCATCCTTGTTGCTCTTCAACATTTGTTTATGAGTATCATCATCCTTGTTGCTCTTCAACATTTGTTAATGAGTATCATCATCCTTGTTGCTCTTCAACATTTGTTTATGAGTATCATCATCCTTGTTGCTCTTCAACATTTGTTTATGAGTATCATCATCCTTGTTGCTCTTCAACATTTGTTTATGAGTATCATCATCCTTGTTGCTCTTCAACATTTGTTTATGAGTATCATCATCCTTGTTGCTCTTCAACATTTGTTTATGAGTATCATCATCCTTGTTGCTCTTCAACATTTGTTTATGAGTATCATCATCCTTGTTGCTCTTCAACATTTGTTTATGAGTATCATCATCCTTGTTGCTCTTCAACATTTGTTTATGAGTATCATCATCCTTCTTGTTCTTCAACATTTGTTTATGAGTATCATCATCCTTGTTGCTCTTCAACATTTGTTTATGAGTATCATCATCCTTCTTGCTCTTCAACATTTGTTTATGAGTATCATCATCCTTGTTGCTCTTCAACATTTGTTTATGAGTATCATCATCCTTGTTGCTCTTCAACATTTCTTTATGAGTATCATCATCCTTGTTGCTCTTCAACATTTGTTTATGAGTATCATCATCCTTGTTGCTCTTCAACATTTGTTTATGAGTATCATCATCCTTGTTGCTCTTCAACATTTGTTTATGAGTATCATCATCCTTGTTGCTCTTCAACATTTGTTTATGAGTATCATCATCCTTGTTGCTCTTCAACATTTGTTTATGAGTATCATCATCCTTGTTGCTCTTCAACATTTGTTTATGAGTATCATCATCCTTGTTGCTCTTCAACATTTATGAGTATCATCATCCTTGTTGCTCTTCAACATTTGTTTATGAGTATCATCATCCTTGTTGCTCTTCAACATTTGTTTATGAGTATCATCATCCTTGTTGCTCTTCAACATTTGTTTATGAGTATCATCATCCTTGTTGCTCTTCAACATTTGTTTATGAGTATCATCATCCTTGTTGCTCTTCAACATTTGTTTATGAGTATCATCATCCTTGTTGCTCTTCAACATTTGTTTATGAGTACCATCATCCTTGTTGCTCTTCAACATTTGTTTATGAGTATCATCATCCTTGTTGCTCTTCAACATTTGTTTATGAGTATCATCATCCTTCTTGCTCTTCAACATTTGTTTATGAGTACCATCATCCTTGTTGCTCTTCAACATTTGTTTATGAGTACCATCATCCTTGTTGCTCTTCAACATTTGTTTATGAGTATCATCATCCTTGTTGCTCTTCAACATTTGTTTATGAGTATCATCATCCTTGTTGCTCTTCAACATTTGTTTATGAGTATCATCATCCTTCTTGCTCTTCAACATTTGTTTATGAGTATCATCATCCTTCTTGCTCTTCAACATTTGTTTATGAGTACCATCATCCTTGTTGCTCTTCAACATTTGTTTATGAGTACCATCATCCTTGTTGCTCTTCAACATTTATGAGTATCATTCTTCTTGCTCTTCAACATTTCACTTAAATCTAAAGATTCATTTTGTAACAAATGACATGAACAATGTCTGTAATTTCCAGGATGACGACATGTTTCAGTTACAGGCTGGCGTTACGTTACGGTGCTGGGTAAGTCGTCACCTACCACGATGGTCATGCGAGGTCATTCAGCTGTGTCAGGTAACAACCCACCAGGCAGGTCAGGCGAGGTCATTCACTTGTGTTAGGTACAAGAGTAACAGTAACAACCAAACATGATCACACAGGATCTGGCCTTTAACCACAAGTTGAGTCAATGTCAAATTTGTAATAATTTCCTGAAGTTGTTCATTTCCCTGAGGTTAGCCAGCGTTCCAATGTACAAGAACATCGAGTTTATCGCATAATGTTATCTTGGAGATAATCAAAGATATCATCAAGGCTTTTGATACATGGAGCCAGTAAACACACGAGCTAACTCACAACAAGTGGAATATAGTGTAGGGTGAATGAAGTGGAGTATGGTGGAGGGTGAATAAAGTGGGGTATGGTGGGAGGGTGAATCAAGTGGAGTATGGTGGGAGGGTGAATCAAGTGGAGTATGGTGGGAGGGTGAATCAAGTGGGGTATGGTGGGAGGGAGAATCTAGTAGGGTATGGTGGAAGGGTGAATCAAGTGGGGTATGGTGGGAGGGTGAATCAAGTGGGGTATGGTGGGAGGGTGAATCAAGTGGAGTATGGTGGGAGGGTGAATCAAGTGAAGTATGGTGGGAGGGTGAATCAAGTGGAGTATGGTGGGAGGGTGAATCAAGTATGGTGGGAGGGTGAATCAAGTGAAGTATGGTGGGAGGGTGAATCAAGTGGAGTATGGTGGGAGGGAGAATCTAGTAGGGTATGGTGGAAGGGTGAATCAAGTGGAGTATGGTGGAGGGTGAATAAAGTGGAGTATGGTGGGAGGGTGAATAAAGTGGGGTATGGTGGAAGGGTGAATCAAGTGGGGTATGGTGGGAGGGAGAATCTAGTAGGGTATGGTGGAAGGGTGAATCAAGTGGAGTATGGTGGAGGGTGAATAAAGTGGAGTATGGTGGGAGGGTGAATAAAGTGGGGTATGGTGGAAGGGTGAATCAAGTGGAGTATGGTGGGAGGGAGAATCTAGTAGGGTATGGTGGAAGGGTGAATCAAGTGGAGTATGGTGGGAGGGAGAATCTAGTGGGGTATGGGGGGAGGACGAATCAAGTGGAGTATGGTGAGAGGGAGAATCTAGTGGGGTATGGGGGGAGGGTGAATCAAGTGGAGTATGGTGGGAGGGTGAATCAAGTGAAGTATGGTGGGAGGGTGAACCAAGTGGAGTATGGTGGGAGGGTGAATCAAGTGGGGTATGGTGGGAGGGTGAATCAAGTGAAGTATGGTGGGAGGGTGAATCAAGTGGGGTATGGTGGGAGGGGTGAATCAAGTGAAGTATGGTGGGAGGGTGAATTAAGTGAAGTATGGTGGAAGGGTGAATCAAGTAAAGTATGGTGGGAGGGTGAATCAAGTGAAGTATGGTGGAAGGGTGAATCAAGTGAAGTATGGTGGGAGGGTGAATCAAGTGAAGTATGGTGGGAGGGTGAATCAAGTGAAGTATGGTGGTGGGCGTGAATCAAGTGGGGTATGGTGGGAGGGGTAAATCAAGTGAAGTATGGTGGGAGGGTGAATCAAGTGCAGTATGGTGGGAGGGTGAATCAAAAAAAGTATGGTGGGAGGGTGAATCAAGTGAAGTATGATGGGAGGGTGAATCAAGTGAAGTATGGTGGGAGGGTGAATCAAGTGGGGTATGGTGGAAGGGTGAATAAAGTGAAGTATGGTGGGAGGGTGAATCAAGTGGGGTATGGTGGGAGGGGTGAATCAAGTGAAGTATGGTGGGAGGGTGAATCAAGTGAAGTATGGTGGGAGGGTGAATCAAGTGGGGTATGGTGGGAGGGTGAATCAAGTGAAGTATGGTGGGAGGGTGAATCAAGTGAAGTATGATGGGAGGGTGAATCAAGTGAAGTATGGTGAGAGGGTGAATCAAGTGAAGTATGGTGGGAGGGTGAATCAAGTGAAGTATGGTGGTGAGGGTGAATCAAGTGAAGTATGGTGGGAGGGTGAATCAAGTGAAGTATGGTGGGAGGGTGAATCAAGTGAAGTATGGTGAGAGGGTGAATCAAGTGAAGTATGGTGGATGGGTGAATCAAGTGAGGTATGGTGGGAGGGTGAATCAAGTGAAGTATGGTGGAGGGTGAATCAGTGAGTGGAAGGTGAATCATGGTATGGTGAGGGTGAATCAAGTGAAGTATGGTGAGAGGGTGAATCAAGTGAAGTATGGTGGGAGGGTGAATCAATGTAGAAGTATGGTGGTGAGAGGGTGAATCAAGTGAAGTATGGTGGGAGGGTGAATCAAGTGAAGTATGGTGGGAGGGTGAATCAAGTGAAGTATGGTGGGAGGGTGAATCAAGTGAAGTATGGTGGGAGGGTGAATCAAGTGAAGTATGGTGGGAGGGTGAATCAAGTGAAGTATGGTGGGAGGGTGAATCAAGTGAAGTATGGTGGGAGGGTGAATCAAGTGAAGTATGGTGGGAGGGTGAATCAAGTGAAGTATGGTGGGAGGGTGAATCAAGTGAAGTATGGTGGGAGGGTGAATCAAGTGAAGTATGGTGGGAGGGTGAATCAAGTGAAGTATGGTGGGAGGGTGAATCAAGTGAAGTATGGTGGGAGGGTGAATCAAGTGAAGTGTGGTGGGAGGGTGAACCTTCAGGTGAAGAGTGTGAGGTGTACGTTCTACATTTTCTATGGACTTCGTTTGTTCCAGTTCTCACTGGACGTGAAGATATCAACCTTTACAAGACTGACTGTCACACGTAATGCCCGGATGACGTTATAACTCACCTACCATCTCTATATGAGATACATAAACACAATCATCGCCAACCTATTAATGTTTCACACCTTTGGTTAGAACGTCTGACGTCTTAAACCCAACGTACATTTACGGAGTAAAATCTTGATAATTTTTTGTATCGTAAAATTATATTTCTATTTTTTCTTTTGTAAATCCTACTGAAAGTGCATATACTAAGTGGGTGCACAATCCTTACATTTACTGATGTTAAACTTAACAATTAACTCCTTATTCTAGTTCACTCTTACAGCGTCTTACCAAAGACCGGGTCTAGTCTGGAATTAAAATCGAGACCAATTCTTCCTTCATAACTTGAAAAACATTGTGGATCGAATTTTCAACCAACGTATTCTTAATGAAACTTTGTTTTCCTCTTATGATTATTTACCACAAATCTATCTATCTATGTAATACACACATACACACACACACACACACACACACACACATATATATATATATATATATATATATATATATATATATATATACCAATTATTTATTTATTCATTTTGCTTTGTCGCTATCTCCCGCGGTAGCGAGGTAGCGCAAGGAAACAGACGAAAGAATGGCCCAACCCACCCACATATACATGTATATACATACACGTCCACACACGCAAACAGACATACCTACACATCTCAACTTATACATATGTATATTTTTTTTTTTTTTTTGCTTTGTCGCTATCTCCCGCGTTTGCGAGGTAGCGCAAGGAAACAGACGAAAGAAATGGCCCAACCCACCCCCATACACATGTATATACATACGTCCACACACGCAAATATACATACCTACACAGCTTTCCATGGTTTACCCCAGACGCTTCACATGCCCTGATTCAATCCACTGACAGCACATCAACCCCGGTATACCACATCGATCCAATTCACTCTATTCCTTGCCCTCCTTTCACCCTCCTGCATGTTCAGGCCCCGATCACACAAAATCTTTTTCACTCCATCTTTCCACCTCCAATTTGGTCTCCCTCTTCTCCTCGTTCCCTCCACCTCCGACACATATATCCTCTTGGTCAATCTTTCCTCACTCATTCTCTCCATGTGCCCAAACCATTTCAAAACACCCTCTTCTGCTCTCTCAACCACGCTCTTTTTATTTCCACACATCTCTCTTACCCTTACGTTACTTACTCGATCAAACCACCTCACACCACACATTGTCCTCAAACATCTCATTTCCAGCACATCCATCCTCCTGCGCACAACTCTATCCATAGCCCACGCCTCGCAACCATACAACATTGTTGGAACCACTATTCCTTCAAACATACCCATTTTTGCTTTCCGAGATAATGTTCTCGACTTCCACACATTCTTCAAGGCTCCCAAAATTTTCGCCCCCTCCCCCACCCTATGATCCACTTCCGCTTCCATGGTTCCATCCGCTGACAGATCCACTCCCAGATATCTAAAACACTTCACTTCCTCCAGTTTTTCTCCATTCAAACTCACCTCCCAATTGACTTGACCCTCAACCCTACTGTACCTAATAACCTTGCTCTTATTCACATTTACTCTTAACTTTCTTCTTTCACACACTTTACTAAACTCAGTCACCAGCTTCTACAGTTTCTCACATGAATCAGCCACCAGCGCTGTATCATCAGCGAACAACAACTGACTCACTTCCCAAGCTCTCTCATCCCCAACAGACTTCATACTTGCCCCTCTTTCCAAAACTCTTGCATTCACCTCCCTAACAGCCCCATCCATAAACAAATTAAACAACCATGGAGACATCACACACCCCTGCCGCAAACCTACATTCACTGAGAACCAATCACTTTCCTCTCTTCCTACACGTACACATGCCTTACATCCTCGATAAAAACTTTTCACTGCTTCTAACAACTTGCCTCCCACACCATATATTCTTAATACCTTCCACAGAGCATCTCTATCAACTCTATCATATGCCTTCTCCAGATCCATAAATGCTACATACAAATCCATTTGCTTTTCTAAGTATTTCTCACATACATTCTTCAAAGCAAACACCTGATCCACACATCCTCTACCACTTCTGAAACCACACTGCTCTTCCCCAATCTGATGCTCTGTACATGCCTTCACCCTCTCACTCAATACCCTCCCATATAATTTACCAGGAATACTCAACAAACTTATACCTCTGTAATTTGAGCACTCACTCTTATCCCCTTTGCCTTTGTACAATGGCACTATGCACGCATTCCGCCAATCCTCAGGCACCTCACCGTGAGTCATACATACATTAAATAACCTTACCAACCAGTCAACAATACAGTCACCCCCTTTTTTAATAAATTCCACTGCAATACCATCCAAACCTGCTGCCTTGCCGGCTTTCATCTTCCGCAAAGCTTTTACTACCTCTTCTCTGTTTACCAAATCATTTTCCCTAACCCTCTCACTTTGCACACCACCTCGACCAAAACACCCTATATCTGCCACTCTATCATCAAACACATTCAACAAACCTTCAAAATACTCACTCCATCTCCTTCTCACATCACCACTACTTGTTATCACCTCCCCATTTGCGCCCTTCACTGAAGTTCCCATTTGCTCCCTAGTCTTACGCACTTTATTTACCTCCTTCCAGAACATCTTTTTATTCTCCCTAAAATTTAATGATACTCTCTCACCCCAACTCTCATTTGCCCTCTTTTTCACCTCTTGCACCTTTCTCTTGACCTCCTGTCTCTTTCTTTTATACATCTCCCACTCAATTGCATTTTTTCCCTGCAAAAATCGTCCAAATGCCTCTCTCTTCTCTTTCATTAATAATCTTACTTCTTCATCCCACCACTCACTACCCTTTCTAATCAACCCACCTCCCACTCTTCTCATGCCACAAGCATCTTTTGCGCAATCCATCACTGATTCCCTAAATACATCCCATTCCTCCCCCACTCCCCTTACTTCCATTGTTCTCACCTTTTTCCATTCTGTACTCAGTCTCTCCTAGTACTTCCTCACACAAGTCTCCTTCCCAAGCTCACTTACTCTCACCACCCTCTTCACCCCAACATTCACTGTTCTTTTCTGAAAACCCATACAAATCTTCACCTTAGCCTCCACAAGATAATGATCAGACATCCCTCCAGTTGCACCTCTCAGCACATTAACATCCAAAAGTCTCTTTCGCGCGCCTGTCAATTAACACGTAATCCAATAACGCTCTCTGGCCATCTCTCCTACTTACATACGTATACTTATGTATATCTCGCTTTTTAAACCAGGTATTCCCAATCACCAGTCCTTTTTCAGCACATAAATCTACAAGCACTTCACCATTTCCATTTACAACACTGAACACCCCATGTATACCAATTTTTCTCTCCATGTGACCAAACCATTTCAAAACACCCTCTTCTGCTCTCTCAACCACACTCTTTTTATTACCACACATCTCTCTTACCCTATTATTACTTACTCGATCAAACCACCTCACACCACATACTGTCCTCAAACATCTCATTACCAGCACATCCACCCTCCTCCGCACAACGCTATCTATAGCCCATGCCTCGCAACCATATAACATTGTTGGAACCACTATTCCTTCAAACATACCCATACCAAGTAAGTAATAATAGGGTAAGAGAGATGTGTGGTAATAAAAAGAGTGTGGTTGAGAGAGCAGAAGAGGGTGTTTTGAAATGGTTTGGTCACATGGAGAGAATGAGTGAGGAGAGATTGACCAAGAGGATTTATGTGTCAGAGGTGGAGGGAACGGAGAAGTGGGAGACCAAGTTGGAGGTGGAAAGATGGAGTGAAAAAGATTTTGAGTGATCGGGGCCTGAACATGCAGGAGGGTGAAAGGCATGCAAGGAATAGAGTGAATTAGAACGATGTGGTATACCGGGGTCGACGTGCTGTCAATGGATTGAACCAGGGCATGTGAAGCGTCTGGGGCAAACCATGGAAAGTTTTGTGGGGCATGGATGTGGAAAGGAAGCTGTGGTTTCGGTGCATTATACATGACAGCTAGAGATAGAGACTGAGTGTGAACGAATGTGGCCTTTGTTGTCTTTTCCTAGCGTTACCTCGCGCACATGCGGGGGGAGGGGGTTGTCATTTCATGTGTGGCGGGGTGGCGACGAGAATGAGTAAGGGTAGACAGTATGAATTATGTACATGTGTATATATGTATATGTCAGTGCGTGTATACGCATGTATACGTTGAGATGTATAGGTGTGTATATGTGCGTGTGTGGACGTGTATGTATATACATGTGTATTTGGGTAGGTTAGGCCATTCTTTCGTCTGTTTCCTTGCGCTACCTCGCTAACGCGGGAGATAGCGACAAAGTATAATAAATAAATAAATAAATAAATATATATATATATATATATGTATATATATATATATATATATATATATATATATATATATATATATATATATGTGTGTGTGTGTGTGTGTGTGTGTGTGTGTGTGTTAGCTGAGACGATACAGGCAACTGAATGCCCTAGTCAATGTCATCATGTCATGTAGACATACCATTGCCTAAGCCAGGTACCCGTGTGATGAACCAGCCAGGGCCTACGGGAGGATGAGCAGCTGGCTTAATTATAGACCGGCTGCCACCACCAGGATTCGAACCCGTGCGGAATCGACCCCTAGACGGCCGGCCGATAGGTGCCTCAAGGTCAACAACACCAGTGCTACACCTGAGGTCTATAATCCTTATTTTTACTGTATCAAAACATCATGTTAATGCTAGAAATATTTAGAAAAATATAGATCTACACGTTAGTGTTCCATTTCGAAATCCATTAGAAATTTGATAACTATATATTTGTGGACAGACAACGTTTTCTGTTGTTACAAACGTTCAATACATTACCCGAAGATCGTAGGTCTGACTTGTTCTGATCTTAATAATCATGTCTCTAATGTTTCTGTACAATGTTACATCATTAACAGCAAATGTGTATAAGAAATATCAAACCACTATAAAAACCTTAGCAACTAATGATAAAGAAAATATAAGAATATCAGATCGCTGGCAACTCTTACATCTCCCTTGACGTTTCTATTAATATCGGCTGAACACTTCTACACACTCATATATATATATATATATATATATATATATATATATATATATATATATATATATATATATATCCCTGGGGATAGGGGAGAAAGAATACTTCCCACGTATTCCCTGCATGTCGTAGAAGGCGACTAAAAGGGGAGGGAGCGGGTGGCTGGAAATCCTCCCCTCTCGCTTTTTTTTCAATTTTCCAAAAGAGGGAACAGAGAAGGGGGCCAGGTGAGGATATTCCCTCAAAGGCCCAGTCCTCTGTTCTCAACGCTACCTCGCTAATGCGGGAAATGGCGAATAGTATTAAATATATATATATATATATATATATATATATATATATATATATATATATATATATACACACACACTGGAGCATCAAGGACAAGCGTGTACGGAGAATAACACTTCAAAATGGTCAACTCCAGACCACTAGTGGGATAAGCTCACACCAACGTGGACACGGATTATCACATACATCAAAACATTACCAGTAGAGAAAAAACTAAATCCAAATATCATTGCAATATTGACGCGAGGCCAGGGAAGCGAGGCCACAGGAGCGAGGCCAGAGACGGTGTGGCAGAGGAGTGAGGCCAGAGACGGTGTGGCAGAGGAGCGAGGCCAGAGGCGGTGTGGCAGAGGAGTGAGGCCAGAGGCGGTGTGGCAGAGGAGTGAGGCCAGAGACGGTGTGGCTGAGGAGCGAGGCCAGAGACGGTGTGGCAGAGGAGTGAGGCCAGAGACGGTGTGGCAGAGGAGCGAGGCCAGAGACGGTGTGGCAGAGGAGTGAGGCCAGAGGCGGTGTGGCAGAGGAGTGAGGCCAGAGGCGGTGTGGCAGAGGAGTGAGGCCAGAGGCGGTGTGGCAGAGGAGTGAGGCCAGAGACGGTGTGGCAGAGGAGTGAGGCCAGAGACGGTGTGGCAGAGGAGCGAGGCCAGAGACGGTGTGGCAGAGGAGCGAGGCCAGAGACGGTGTGGCAGAGGAGCGAGGCCAGAGACGGTGTGGCAGAGGAGTGAGGCCAGAAGCGGTGTGGCAGAGGAGTGAGGCCAGAGGCGGTGTGGCAGAGGAGCGAGGCCAGAGACGGTGTGGCAGAGGAGTGACGCCAGAGACGGTGTGGCTGAGGAGCGAGGCCAGAGACGGTATGGCAGAGGAGCGAGGCCAGAGACGGTGTGGCAGAGGAGCGAGGCCAGAGACGGTGTGGCAGAGGAGCGAGGCCAGAGACGGTGTGGCAGAGGAGGGAGGCCAGAGGCGGTGTGGCAGAGGAGTGAGGCCAGAGACGGTGTGGCAGAGGAGTGAGGCCAGAGGCGGTGTGGCAGAGGAGTGAGGCCAGAGGCGGTGTGGCAGAGGAGTGAGGCCAGAGACGGTGTGGCAGAGGAGTGAGGCCAGAGACGGTGTGGCAGAGGAGCGAGGCCAGAGACGGTATGGCAGAGGAGCGAGGCCAGAGACGGTGTGGCAGAGGAGCGAGGCCAGAGACGGTGTGGCAGAGGTGATTGTAGTGTTGTCAAGTAAGTTATTCATATCCTCCAGTATGAAGACACCGCTGTAATGACCAGGGCAGCTGACGTGATTCTTCATGACAAGAACGTGAGCCGATATCAAACACACATACGAACGTTCTCGCTCTCGCCAAATCAATGAAGTTCCTTCACACACACACACACACACACACACACACACACACGCATACCAAGCGTAAGCTATGGTGTGTGTGTGTGTGTGTGTGTGTGTGTGTGTGTGTCGGGTTAAGGTATATTAGGTATATACACACGGTTAAGATATACCATGTATATACACAAGGGTAAGGTATACCAGGCTGGCAACAAGATAACAACAAACTTCCTCTCCCCCATACATGGATGACCCCCCCCCCTCACCCCCTACCCGTTATTACCAACATATCGCATGCTCAGAGCTACACATGGCCTGGCTCTACCTACACTTACTCAGTGAAATAAGGAAATACAACTCATATTATTAACCTCAACTCAAAACGGCAACGAAATGTATGATAGATATCGCACCCGACAGGAAAATAGTGTGTACGTGCGCTTTCTCTCACCACAGCTTCGTTAAAGGGATATGGACGATGTTTCAAGAAAGCGCTTGTGATTTGTAATCACAGACAGACACTTTTCATCCTTAATAATAAATATATAAAATAGTCTATTAAATATATGTTTTACTCACCAAAATCCGTAAACTGTTGCATAGATAGAGGAGACGGGTTAAACTGGGAGTAATAATCGAGTCTCTCTTCCATGAGAGCTCGAGCCTGACGAAATAATATCCTATAGATCCTCATGGTGGATACACGGAGCTCGGGTGCTTACGGTGCTTGAAGGAGAAGAGAACTGACTTACAGCGCCAACGACACATCCAAACACTCTCCGTACCCACGGATGTCTGAACATTGATGACGTTTGTGCGCAAGCTGTCTGCGCAGCCACCACTCCATTCCAATAATGTTTGTGGACCTACATTGCTCACTGTCATCTACGTAGAGAAACATCATCATTTTCAAATCAATATAAATATTTAGTGATATATGTGTTGAAGATGAACTTCAAGGTAGATTATATCCATACAAGTGGTAGGCAATATTGCCACATATGAACTAAAATAAGAATCAGTAAATATACTCTGAGAGCAAGGAGACGAAATACAATAGATGATATAAATTATCACATTTCATAGTAGTTACACCTATTACTCATACGTTATTTATGCTATATGTGAATTTCATTGACTAACCACCTGTTGTTTTGGTATTTTAAGAAGTCTTCGTGAAGTCTACGGTGACCGGGAGTGGAAAATCCCCGCCAAATAGGGCTGCACAATCCACATATCGGCTGTACAGGGTGAGCAGATTACCTTACATATCCCTAATGTGCAATGACTGTCACACTGTGGGTATATATTCGTCAGTGATCTTAGTAAAAGCTATTTCATATGTAAACTTGTAGTAGAGGTCCGCGTGCTTACTTGTTACATAATATCTTGCAGCTCATTTTAACAGTAGAAGCAGGTACAACCGTGCGATATATTATGATAAACAGTCCAGCAGTGTGACTCGCATTACTAATGAACTTGAGAATGTTTTATCTGTCCAAATGTATAACAGTATGGGTGGAATTACACCAGCGGTCACTACACTATGGGAAAATAAAACCGGGGAGATTCAAGGGTGGACCCAAGTAGATGCAGATGGTGGTGGTCACGGTGATGCAGAGGATGTAACGCTCACGATACTGCACGGGAAAGCCACGGTATTTACACACGGCATGTAAACATACCTTATCAGGGGTCACTTGTAAACAAGCGTTGTAATTTACGGACCGCCAAGGCACAGGCGACAGCGTTATTGACCGTGAGTAAGCATGGGCCCGCCTGAGGTGTGGTCCGCATGGGTTCGAATCTTGGGTGGAGAAGTCGGCCCAAACCCAAACTTCGTGTTTATCTTACCCTTGGGTTTGACAGACAAACGGAGCAGAAGAGGGTGTATTGAAATGGTTTGGTCACATGGAGAGAATGAGTGAGGAAAGATTGACAAAGAGAATATACGTGTCAGAGGTGAAGGGAAGCAGAAGTGGGAGACCAAATTGGAGGTGGAAGGATGGAGTGAAAAAGATTTTGAGCGATCGGGGCCTGAACATGCAGGAGGGTGAAAGGCGTGCAAGGAATAGAGTGAATTGGAATGATGTGGTATACCGGGGTCGACGTGCTGTCAATGGATTGACCCAGGGCATGTGAGCCGTCTGGGGTAAACCATGGAAAGTTCTGTGGTGGCCTAGGTGTGGTGAGGGAGCTGTGGTTTCGTTTATTACATCCTCAGAGTGAATGGGTGTGATACAAGTGTCAAGGTCATTAAAAACAATTTTCTGTTGGACAATCGGGGAAAGATTTGGAGACTAGGATCTCACAACATAAATATAGTGTTAGGATTAGCCTAACAGAGCAACGGTTTATTCCAACACAAAGCTGCCTTTGATCACTATATCGACTGGGAAGGAGCTAAGATCATAGATAAATCAAATTGTTTCACTGAAAGAAATGTACTTGAATCATGTTTGATCTCTGGCACATTTGATCATAATGTAAATATGTCTTTTGGCCATTTTGAATGTAACAAACTGTTAAGTGAAATAATTATTAAGAAGCACCCACCAGAATTACCTTGTCCACACACAATGTAAGGAGAGGAAAGTCAGATCTCAGGTCACTTAATTAGTGGCCACCTGCACTCCACGGGGGTGATGATGCCCCGCCTCATTGCTACGTCTGTGCTTTTAAGGAGCTCAACACGCCTATCTGCCCCACTCTGTCTGATTAACGAAAGTACTCACCCACCGCTTTTATTTTCTCCTTCCAGTGGTGGTTGTGCATATATCTCTTCACGGTGAAGGTTCTGCATATATATATATATATATATATATATATATATATATATATATATATATATATATATATATATATATATATATATATTTCTTTTTTTTTTCATACTATTCGCCATTTCCCGCGACAACGAGGTAGCGTTAAGAACAGAGGACTAGGCCTTTGAGGGAATATCCTCACCTTGCCCCCTTCTCTGTTCCTTCTTTTGGAAAATTAAAAATGAAAGAAAAAAAAACGTGAGGAGAGGATTTCCAGCCCCCTGCTCCCTTCCCTTTTAGTCGCCTTCTACGACACGCAGGGAATACGTGGGAAGTATTCTTTCTCCTCTATCCCCAGGGATATATATATATATATATATATATATATATATATATATATATATATATATATATATATATATATATATATATATATATATATATATCAAACATGCTAACCCCCAACAGCCAGGGGGTTGGGCTGGGTAACGAGATGTGTTTACATTTGTTATCGTTTCTTGATAATTCTTTCATAATAATTTGGTTGATAATATGATGTGCTTTAAAGTTACCTGGGGACAAAATAAAGTTCTTATCATCAGCAATTATGACAGATTCAATGTCGTTACTGGTAGCATAATCAGGTGAGGGAGGTACAATATGACTGGGTTGTTAAGGTTACAGGGTAAGTGTTTTCATGACAGTGTTTAGCGATCGCATTTTTGTGGTCATCCCTGCGTACTGAATGACGATGCCAATAACATCTCTCAGTTACTGTTTTACTCGTCTGGCCAATGTTTACATCTTTACATGACTTTTATTTGACGTAAACATTCCCAATTTTCTGATCATTTAGCCTACTTATAATTAAGGTCTTACTGATACTGTTCTTGTACTGGAAAACAACATCAAAAGCAGTTTTTTAGTACCTGTGTTACATTATTTAAGTTACGAGAATAAGGCAAAGCCAAACATTTCGATTTACCATCCTTTTCCACATTTTGTTGCTAGAAACATAAAATGTCTTCCTAAATTTCCAGTAATCCTTATTCACAAACCATACGGGATAACATACTCCCAAAATATACGTCGTATATGACTACATTAATCTACCAGACTTATAGGGTCACATGACCGTAATCATAGACATAACTAAAGAGATTTTGACCAAAGAATATTGTACTGAAAAATGATTATGTCTCAGAGTTGCTAGGCTTCCTGTAGATCTTGAAGGACACCTTGCCCTTACTCACATTTACTCTCAGCTTTCTTCTTTCACACTCTTTACCAAACTCAGTCACCAGCTTCTGCAGTTTCTCACATGAATCAGCCACCAGCGCTGTATCATCAGCGAACAACAACTGACTCACTTCCCAAACTCTCTCATCCACAACAGACTGCACACTTGCTCTCTTTCCGACTCTTGCATTCACCTCCCTAACATCCCCATCCGTAAACAAATTAAACAACCATATATATATATATATATATATATATATATATATATATATATATATATATATATATATATATATATATAATGGGTATAATGGGTATGTTTGAAGGAATAGTAGTTCCAACAATGTTGTATGGTTGCGAGGCGTGGGCTATGGATAGAGTTGTGCGCAGGAGGATGGATGTGCTGGAAATGAGATGTTTGAGGACAATGTGTGGTGTGAGGTGGTTTGATCGAGTATGTAACGTAAGGGTAAGAGAGATGTGTGGAAATAAAAAGAGCGTGGTTGAGAGAGTAGAAGAGAGTGTTTTAAAATGGTTTGGGCACATGGAGAGAATGAGTGAGGAAAGATTGACCAAGAGGATATATGTGTCGGAGGTGGAGGGAACGAGGAGAAGAGGGAGACCAAATTGGAGGTGGAAAGATGGAGTGAAAAAGATTTTGTGTGATCGGGGCCTGAACATGCAGGAGGGTGAAAGGAGGGCAAGGAATAGAGTGAATTGGAGCGATGTGGTATACAGGGGTTGACGTGCTGTCAGTGGATTGAATCAAGGCATGTGAAGCGTCCGGGGTAAACCATGGAAGGCTGTGTAGGTATGTATATTTGTGTGTGTGGACGTGTGTATGTACATGTGTATGGGGGGGGTTGGGCCATTTCTTTCGTCTGTTTCCTTGCGCTACCTCGCAATACGCGGGAGACAGCGACAAAGTATAAAAAAAAAAAAAAAAAAAAAAAAAAAAATATATATATATATATATATATATATACATATATATATATATATATATATATATATATATATATATATATATATATATATATATATATATATATATATATATATATATATCTTTTTCTTTCAAACTATTCGCCATTTCCCGCATTAGCGAGGTAGCGTTAAGAACAGAGGAGTGGGCCTTTGAGGGAATATCCTCACCTGGCCCCCTTCTCTGTTCCTCCTTTTGGAAAATTAAGAAAAAAATTAGAGAGGAGGATTTCCAGCCCCCCGCTCCCTTTCTTTTTAGTCGCCTTCTACGACACACAGGGAATACGTGGGAAGTATTCTTTCTCCCCTATCCCCATATATATATATATATATATATATATATATATATATATATATATATATATATATATATATATATATATATATATATATATATATATATATGCTTGGCTGTTATTTCTGTTTCTCCTTTTAAAGATATTGCAGAATGGGATGTTTCTGAAATCTATGCTATTGTCTCATAGTTGCTTTCCATGATGTGCAGGAGACATGGGTAGTAGTCTTTCAACTCTATCCACACAGCTAAAACCCGTCATATTAACATAAAAGTATGGCTTAATAGCTTTTCCATATATAAGTACTAACAACCAAGAAACAAGCAATTACTATAAAAAAATAAAAATATGTTTAATAGCTTTTCTAATAAATAAATGTACTCCAAACCAAGAAAATGTAATGATTCAAATGATAGTAGTAATGCAATCTCATACTTTGGAACTCACTTAAGCCATACGTAATTTTTGAACTATTTCTAAAGACACCTAAACAGTAAATTAGTCAGTGCACTTTAATTAAAGATTACAACTTTATTCTTTTATAAGGAAAATGTCATATCTTAGAACAAAGTTGTTTTTCTCTTCTGTTCTTACCTGAAACCAGAGATTTCATGAAGAGATAAGTCTGAGGTAGACACTTTCGTTCCATAAGCAAAATTCACTCAGTAAAATAATCTTTATGATACAACTCACTACCTATCTTGTACTAGCATCAGGTAAGCTGGAAGACTCGACTGTTAATGTTGATGACTTATTGCCCACCATCTGTGGGTAAATTGTTTACAACTGGTAGGCATAGTTTAGGCATTACTAGATTCTGCCTGCTAGAGGCTGCACCGAGTTAAAACTTACCTTTGGAGGGGTATTGTGTCATCAGCAGTTGACAAACCAAAATACAATCTAATCAGGGAAATTCATGGTTCAAAGAAATCCATCCTGTCCTTGATAATGAATGTAGCACAGCCCCTGAAAAGGGGTCCTGGGTAACACCAAATTGAATCAAAACTTGGTTTAGTGAAACACAAGCCGTAGCTGCTGTAGGACTTGCAGTATAGTCTACAGTACCATAATTACTGCTTGTGTCTTTGCAGCAGAGTTATTCTCTTTTCACTAATAAGTATATTTATTATGTTTATGTTTTTCATTTACAAAAATGCAACTGTTCAAGCACATATAGGGGATAGGGGAGAAAGAATACTTCCCACGTATTCCCTGCGTGTCGTAGAAGGCGACTAAAAGGGAAGGGAGCGGGGGGCTGGAAATCCTCCCCTCTCATTTTTTTATTTTAATTTTCCAAAAGAAGGAACAGAGAAGGGGGCCAGGTGAGGGTATTCCCTCAAAGGCCCAGTCCTCTGTTCTTAACGCTACCTCGCTATCGCGGGAAATGGCGAATAGTATGAAAAAAAAAAAAAATATATATATATATATATATATATATATATATATATATATATATATATATATATATATATATATATAGGTGAGAGCTCAAATTACAGAGGTATAAGTTTGTTGAGTATTCCTGGGAAATTATATGGGAGGGTATTGATTGAGAGGGTGAAGGCATGTAGAAAGCATCAGATTGGGGAAGAGCAGTGGGGTTTCAGAAGTGGTAGAGGATGTGTGGGTCAGGTGTTCGCTTTGAAGAATGTTTGTGAGAAATACTTAGAAAAGCAAATGGATTTGTATGTAGCATTTATGGATCTGGAGAAGGCATATGATAGAGTTGATAGAGATGCTCTGTGGAAGGTATTAAAAACATATGGTGTGGGAGGCAAGTTGTTAGAAGCAGTGAAAAGTTTTTATCGAGGATGTAAGGCATGTTACGTGTAGGAAGAGAGGAAAGTGATTGGTTCTCAGTGAATGTAGGTTTGCGGCAGGGGTGTGTGATGTCTCCATGGCTGTTTAATTTGTATATGGATGGGGTTGTTAAGGAGGTGAATGCATGAGCTTTGGAAAGAGGGGCAAGTATGCAATCTGTTGTGGATGAGAGAGCTTGGGAAGTGAGTCAGTTGTTGTTCGCTGATGATACAGCGCTGGTGGCTGATTCATGTGAGAAACTGCAGAAGCTGGTGACTGAATTTGGTAAAGTGTGTGAAAGAAGAAAGCTGAGAGTAAATGTGAATAAGAGCAAGGTTATTAGGTACAGTAGGGTTGAGGGTCAAGTCAATTGGGAGGTAAGTTTGAATGGAGAAAAACTGGAGGAAGTAAAGTGTTTTAGATATCTGGGAGTGGATTTGGCAGCGGATGGAACCATGGAAGCGGAAGCGAATCATAGGGTGGGGGAGGGGGCGAAAATTTTGGGAGCCTTGAAGAATGTGTGGAAGTCGAGAACATTATCTCGGAAAGCAAAAATGGGTATGTTTGAAAGAATAGTAGTTCCAACAATGCTGTATGGTTGCGAGGCGTGGGCTATGGATAGAGTTGTGCGGAGGAGGGTGATGTGCTGGAAATGAGATGTTTGAGGACAATATGTGGTGTGAAGTGGTTTGATCGAGTAAGTAATAATAGGGTAAGAGAGATGTGTGGTAATAAAAAGAGTGTGGTTGAGAGAGCAGAAAAGGGTGTTTTGAAATGGTTTGGTCACATGGAGAGAATGAGTGAGGAAAGATTGACAAAGAGGATATATGTGTCAGAGGTGGAGGGAACGAGGAGAAGTGGGAGACCAAATTGGAGGTGGAAAGATGGAGTGAAAAAGATTTTGAGTGATCGGGGTCTGAACATGCAGGAGGGTGAAAGGCGTGCAAGGAATAGTGTGAATTGGAACGATGTGGTATACTTGGGTCGACGTGCTGTCAATGGATTGAACCAGGGCATGTAAAGCGTCTGGGGTAAACTATGGAAGTTCTGTGGGGCCTGGATGTGGAAAGGGAGCTGAGGTTTCGGTGCATTATTACATGACAGCTAGAGAGTGAGTGTGAACGAATGGGGCCTTTGTTGTCTTTTCCTAGCGCTACCTCGCACACATGAGGTGGGAGGGGGTTGTTATTTCATGTGTGGCGAAGTGGCGATGGGAATGAATATAGGCAGACAGTATGAATTATGTACATTTGTATATATGTATATGTCTGTGTGTGTATATATATGTATACGTTGAGATGTATAGGTAAGTATATTTAGCGTGTGTGGACGTGTATGTATATACATGTGTATTTGGGTGGGTTGGGCCATTCTTTCGTCTGTTTGCTTGCGCTACCTCGCTAACGCGGGAGACAGCGACAAAGCAAAATAAATAAATAAATAAATATATATATATATATATATATATATATATATATATATATATATATATATATATATATATATATATATATATTATACTTTGTCGCTGCACACGCACATATACATACCTATACTTTTCAGCGTATACATACATATACGTACACAGACATATACATATATACACATGTACTTATACATGCTGCCTTCATCCATTCCAGTCGCCACCCCGCCACACATGAAATGGCGCACCCCCCCCCCCCCCCCCCTTTTTTCCCCGTGTGCGCGCGAGGTAGCGCTAGGAAAACACAAAAGAGGCCACATTCATTCACACTCAGTCTCTAGCTGTCATGTGTAATGCATTGAAACCACAGCTCCCTTTCCACATCCAGGCCCCACAAAACTTTCCATGGTTTACCCCAGACGCTTCACATGCCCTGGTTCAATCCATTGACAGCACGTAGACCCCGGTATGCCACATCCTTCCAATTCATTCTATTCCTTGCACTCCTTTCACCCTCCTGTATGTTCAGACCCCGATCGCTCAAAATCTTTTTTCACTCCATCCTTCCACCTCCAACTTGGTCTCCCACTTCTCGTTTCCTCCACCTCTGACACATATATCCTCTTGGTCAATCTTTCCTCACTCATTATCTCCATGGGACCAAACCATTTCAATACACCCTCTTCTGCTTTCTCAACCACACTCTTTTTATTACCACACATCTCTCTTACCCTTTCATTACTTACTCAATCAAACCACCTTACACCACATATTGTCCTCAAACATCTCATTTCCAGCACATCCACCCTCCTCCGCATAACCCTATCTATAGCCCATGCCTCGCAACCATATAAAATTGTTGGAACCACTATTCCTTCAAACATACCCATTTTTGCTCTCCGAGCGAACTTTCTCGCCTTCCACACATTTTTCAATGCTCCCAGAACTTCCGCCCCCTCCCCCACCGTATGATTCATTTCCGCTTCCACGGTTCCATCCGCTGCCAAATCCACTCCCAAATATCTAAAACACTTCACTTCCTCCAGTTTTTCTCCATTCAAACTTATATCCCAATTGACTTGTCCCTCAGCCCTACTGTACCTAATAACCTTGCTCTTATGCACATTTGCTCTCAGCTTTCTTCTTTCACACACTTTACCAAAATTAGTCACCAGCTTTTGCAGTTTCTCACCCGAATCAACCACCAGCGCTGTATCATCAGCGAACAACAGCTTACTCACTTCCCAAGCCCTCTCATCCACAACAGACTGCATGTTTGCCCCTCTCTCCAAAACTCTTGCATTGCATTCACCTCCCTAACATTCCCATCCATAAACAAATTAAACAGCCATGGAGACATAACGCACCCCTGCCGCAAACCAACATTCACTGGGAGCTAATCACTTTACTCTTTTCCTACACGTACACATGCCTTACTTACATCCTAGATAAAAACTTTTCACTGCCTCTAGCAACTACCTGCTACACCATATACTCTTAATACTTTCCCCAGAGCATCTCTATCAACTCTGTCATATACCTTCTCCAGATCCATAAATGCTACATACAAATCCATTTGTTTTTCTAAGTATTAATCACATACATTCTTCAAAGCAAACACCTGATCCGCACATCCTCTACCACTTCTGAAACCACACTGCTCTTCCCCAATCTGATGCTCTGTACATGTCTTCACCCTCAATCAATACCCTCCCATATAATTTCCCAGGAATACTCAAACTTATACCTCTGTGATTTGAACACTCACCTTTATCCCCTTTGCCTTTATACAGTGGCACTATGCATGCATTCCGCCAATCCTCAGGCACTTCATCGTGAACCATACATACATTGAACATTCTCACCAACCAGTCAAGAGCACAGTCACCCCCTTTTTTAATAAATTCCACTGCAATACCATCCAAACCTTTCTCCTTACCGGCTTCATCTTCCGCAAAGCTTTCACTACCTCTCCTCTGTTTACCAAATCATTCTTCCTGACCCTCTCAGTTCGCACACCACCTCGACCAAAACACCCTATATCTGCCACTCTATCATCAAACATATTCAAAATACTCACTCCATCTCCTTACTTCACCACTACTTGTTATTACCTCTCCATTATCCCTCTTCACCGATGTTTCCATTAGTTCTCTTGTCTTACGCACTTTATTTACCTCCTTCCAAAACATCTTTTTATTCTCCCTAAAATTTAACGAAACTCTCTCACCCCAACTCTCATTTGTCCTCTTTTTCACCTCCTGCACCTTTCTCTTGACCTCCAACCTCTTTCCTTAATATATTTCACAGTCTTTTGCACTTTTTCCTGGAAAAATCGTCCAAATGCCTCTCTCTTCTCTTTCGCTAATAATCTTACTTCTTTATCTCACCATTCACTACCCTTTCTAATCTGCCTACCTCCCACCTTTCTCATGCCACATGCATCTTTTGCGCAAGCCATCACTACTTCTCTAAATACATCCCATTCTTCCCCAAGTCCCCTTACGTCATTTGCTCTCACATTTTTCCACCCTGCACTCAGTCTCTCCTGGTACTTCCTCACACAAGTCTCCTTTCCAAGCTCACGTACTCTCTCCACTCTCTTCACCCCAACCTTCTCGCTTCTTTGCTGAAAACCGCTACAAATCTTCACCTTCGCCTCCACAAAATGATGATCAGACGTACCTCCAGTTGCCCCTTTCACTACATTAACATCCAAAAGTCTCTCTTTCACGCTCCTGTCAATTAACACGTAATTCAATAACGCTCTCTGGCCATCTCTCCTACTTACATACGTATACTTATGTATATCTTTTTAAATCAGGTATTCCTAATCACCAGTCCTTTATCAGCACACAAATCTACAAGCTCTTCACCATTTCCATTTACAACACTGAACACCCCATGTACACCAATTATTCCCTCAATTGCCACATTACTCACCTTTGCATTCAAATCACCCATCACGATAACTCGGTCTCGTGCATCAATTCTACTAACACACTCACTCAGCTGCTCCCAAAACGCTTGCCTCTCATGATCTTTCTTCTCATGACTAGATGCATAGGCACCAATAATCACCTGTCTCTCTCCATCCACTTTCAGTTTTACCTATATCAATCTAGAGTTTACTTTCTTACACTCTATCACATATTCCCATCACTCCTGTTTTAGTAGTAGTACTCCTTCCTTTGCTCTTGTCCTCTCACCAACCCCTTACTCTACTCCCAAGACATTCCTAAACCTTTCTTCCCCTTTACCCTTGAGCTTCGTTTCACTCAGAGCCAAAACATCCAGGTTCCTTTCCTCAAACATACTACCTATCTCTCCTTTTTTCTCATCTTGGTTACATCCACACACACTTATACAACCCAATCTGAGCCTTCGAGGAGGATGAGCACTCGCTGCATGACTCCTTCTGTTTCCTCTTTTAGAAAGTTTGAATACATGGAGGGAAGGGTTTCTAGCCCCATGCTCCCGTCCTCTTTAGTCACCTTCTACGACACGCGGGGAATGCGTGGGAAGTATTCTTTCAAGATGATCAAGTGCTTTGATCCTTTTGATCTATTTAGGTACCGAGGACTTGATTCATATGATTTCACTCGTAGTAATGATACAGTCTTGTGGGCAAACAATTAACCTCAAATGAGGCAAAGACCCTTTTCTCCACCAGGATTGTTAACACAAGGAACGTTGAAAAAGCAGAGTGGTTGACAACAGTGCTATTAGAGATACAGTGAACAATGATAGACTTGACAGATACTTGGCCTCAAGTCCACGACGCACAATATTTGCTCGGCCACATTCAGAACAGCTTGCGGGGTGTTCCCTTGTGATTACCTGTCTGCCTTTTAACTTTACTACACTGATCTGTGAGTTTCTCTTATCTTGGACTACCACACTGATCTGTGAGTTTCTCTTATCTTCCACTACCACACTGATCTGTGTGTTTCTCTTATCTTCCACTACCACACTGATCTGTGAGTTTCTCTTATCTTCCACTACCACACTGATCTGTGAGTTTCTCTTATCTTCCACTACCTCACTGATATGTGTGGTTCTCTTATCTTCTACTACCACACTGATCAGTGTGTTTCTCTTATCTTGCACTACCACACTGATCTGTGTGTTTCTCTTATCTTCCACTACCACACTGATCTGTGAGTTTCTCTTATCTTCCACTACCACACTGATCTGTGAGTTTCTCTTATCTTCCACTACCACACTGATCTGTGAGTTTCTCTTATCTTGGACTACCACACTGATCTGTGAGTTTCTCTTATCTTCCACTACCACACTGATCTGTGAGTTTCTTTTATCTTCCACTAACACACTGGTCTGAGAGTTTGTCTTATCTTCCACTACCACACTGATCTGTGAGTTTCTCTTATCTTCCACTACCACACTGATCTGTGAGTTTCTCTTATCTTCCACTACCACACTGATCTGTGAGTTTCTCTTATCTTCCACTACCACACTGATCTGTGAGTTTCTCTTATCTTCCACTACCACACTGATCTGTGAGTTTCTTTTATCTTCCACTAACACACTGGTCTGAGAGTTTGTCTTATCTTCCACTACCACACTGATCTGTGAGTTTCTCTTATCTTCCACTACCACACTGATCTGTGAGTTTCTCTTATCTTCCACTACCACACTGATCTGTGAGTTTCTCTTATCTTCCACTACCACACTGATCTGTGAGTTTCTCTTATCTTCCACTACCACACTGATCTGTGAGTTTCTCTTATCTTCCACTACCACACTGATCTGTGAGTTTCTCTTATCTTCCACTACCACACTGATCTGTGAGTTTCTCTTATCTTCCACTACCACACTGATCTGTGTGTTTCTCTTATCTTCCACTACCACACTGATCTGTGAGTTTCTCTTATCTTCCACTACCACACTGATCTGTGTGTTTCTCTTATCTTCCACTACCACACTGATCTGTGAGTTTCTCTTATCTTCCACTACCACACTGATCTGTGTGTTTCTCTTATCTTCCACTACCACACTGATCTGTGAGTTTCTCTTATCTTCCACTACCACACTGATCTGTGTGTTTCTCTTATCTTCCACTACCACACTGATCTGTGAGTTTCTCTTATCTTCCACTACCACACTGATCTGTGTGTTTCTCTTATCTTCCACTACCACACTGATCTGTGAGTTTCTCTTATCTTCCACTACCACACTGATCTGTGAGTTTCTCTTATCTTCCACTACCACACTGATCTGTGAGTTTCTCTTATCTTCCACTACCACACTGATCTGTGTGTTTCTCTTATCTTCCACTACCACACTGATCTGTGAGTTTCTCTTATCTTCCACTACCACACTGATCTGTGAGTTTCTCTTATCTTCCACTACCACACTGATCTGTGAGTTTCTCTTATCTTCCACTACCACACTGATCTGTGTGTTTCTCTTATCTTCCACTACCACACTGATCTGTGAGTTTCTCTTATCTTCCACTACCACACTGATCTGTGAGTTTCTCTTATCTTCCACTACCACACTGATCTGTGAGTTTCTCTTATCTTCCACTACCACACTGATCTGTGAGTTTCTCTTATCTTCCACTACCACACTGATCTGTGAGTTTCTCTTATCTTCCACTACCACACTGATCTGTGAGTTTCTCTTATCTTCCACTACCACACTGATCTGTGAGTTTCTCTTATCTTCCACTACCACACTGATCTGTGTGTTTCTCTTTTCTTCACTACCACATGATCTGTGAGTTTCTCTTATCTTCCACTACCACACTGATCTGTGAGTTTCTCTTATCTTCCACCTACCACACTGATCTGTGTGTTTCTCTTATTCTTCCACTGCAACACTGATCTGTGTTTCTCTTATTTCCACTACCACACTGATATATGTGAGTTTCTGTTTTTCTTCTCCATTACCACAACTGATCTGTGAGTTTCCCGTTATCTTCCACTAACCACACTGATCTGTGGAAGTTTCTCTTATCTTCACTACCACACTGATCTGTGGTTTTCTCTTATTTCCACTACCACACTGATCTGTGAGTTTCTCTTATCTTCCATTATCACACTGATCTGTGAGGTTTCTCTTATCTTCCACTACCACACTGATATGTGAGTTTCTCTTATCTTCCACTACCACACTGATCTATGAGTTTCTCTTATCTTCCACTACCTCACTGATATGTGTGGTTCTCTTATCTTCTACTACCACACTGATCTGTGTGTTTCTCTTATCTTCCACTACCACACTGATCTGTGTGTTTCTCTTATCTTCCACTACCACACTGATCTGTGAGTTTCTCTTATCTTCCACTACCACACTGATCTGTGAGTTTCTCTTATCTTCCACTACCACACTGATCTGTGTGTTTCTCTTATCTTCCACTACCACACTGATCTGTGAGTTTCTCTTATCTTCCACTACCACACTGATCTGTGAGTTTCTCTTATCTTCCACTACCACACTGATCTGTGAGTTTCTCTTATCTTCCACTACCACACTGATCTGTGAGTTTCTCTTATCTTCCACTACCACACTGATCTGTGAGTTTCTCTTATCTTCCACTACCACACTGATCTGTGAGTTTCTCTTATCTTCCACTACCACACTGATCTGTGAGTTTCTCTTATCTTCCACTACCACACTGATCTGTGAGTTTCTCTTATCTTCCACTACCACACTGATCTGTGAGTTTCTCTTATCTTCCACTACCACACTGATCTGTGAGTTTCTCTTATCTTCCACTACCACACTGATCTGTGTGTTTCTCTTATCTTCCACTACCACACTGATCTGTGAGTTTCTCTTATCTTCCACTACCACTCTGAACTGTGTGTTTCTCTTATCTTCCAGTACCACACTGATCTGTGAGTTTCTCTTATCTTCCACTACCACACTGATCTGTGAGTTTCTCTTATCTTCCACTACCACACTGATCTGTGTGTTTCTCTTATCTTCCACTACCACACTGATCTGTGAGTTTCTCTTATCTTCCACTACCTCACTGATCTGTGTGTTTCTCTTATCTTCCACTACCACACTGATCTGTGAGTTTCTCTTATCTTCCACTACCACTCTGATCTGTGTGTTTCTCTTATCTTCCACTACCACACTGATCTGTGAGTTTCTCTTATCTTCCACTACCACACTGATCTGTGAGTTTCTCTTATCTTACACTACAACACTTATCTGTGTGTTTCTCTTATCTTCCACTACCACACTGATCTGTGAGTTTCTCTTATCTTCCACTACAACACTTATCTGTGTGTTTCTCTTATCTTCCACTACCACACTGATCTGTGTGTTTCTCTTATCTTCCACTACCACACTGATCTGTGTGTTTCTCTTATCTTCCACTACCACACTGATCTGTGTGCTTCTCTTATCTTCCACTACCACACTGATCTGTGAGTTTCTCTTATCTTCCACTACAACACTTATCTGTGTGTTTTTCTTATCTTCCACTACCACACTGATCTGTGAGTTTCTCTTATCTTCCACTACAACACTTATCTGTGTGTTTCTCTTATCTTCCACTACCACACTGATCTGTGTGTTTCTCTTATCTTCCACTACCACAGCTGATCTGTGTGTTTCTCATATTTTCCACTACCACACTGATCTGTGAGTTTCTCTTATCTTCCACTACAACACTTATCTGTGTGTTTCTCTTATCTTCCACTACCACACTGATCTGTGTGTTTCTCTTATCTTCCACTACCACACTGATCTGTGTGTTTCTCATATTTTCCACTACCACACTGACCTGTGAGTTTCTCTTATCTTCCACTACCACTCTGATCTGTGTGTTTCTCTTATCTTCCACTACCACACTGATCTGTGTGTTTCTCTTATTTTCCACTACCACACTGAACTGTGAGTTTCTCTTATCTTCCACTACCACACTTATCTGTGTTTCTCTTATTTTCCACTACAACACTTATCTGTGTTTCTCTTATTTTCCACTACCACACTGATCTGTGAGTTTCTCTTATCTTCCACTACCACTTTTATCTGTGTGTTTCTCATATTTTCCACTACCACACTGATCTGTGTGTTTCTCTTATCTTCCACTACCACACTGATCTGTGTGTTTCTCTTATTTTCCACTATCACACTGAGCTGTGTGTTTCTCTTATTTTCCACTACCATACTGATCTGTGTGTTTCTCTTATCTTCCACTACCACACTGATCTGTGTGTTTCTCTTATCTTCCACTACCACACTTATCTGTGTTTCTCTTATTTTCCACTACAACACTTATCTGTGTGTTTCTCATATTTTCCACTACCACACTGATCTGTGTGTTTCTCTTATCTTCCACTACCACACTGATCTGTGAGTTTCTCTTATCTTCCACTTCCACACTGATCTGTGTGTTTCTCTTATCTTCCACTACCACACTGATCTGTGTGTTTCTCTTATCTTCCACTTCCACACTGACCTGTGTGTTTCTCTTATTTTCCACTACCACAAACAACCTTGAAAGGAAGCAATGGTCCCTTTCTTCACCTCGTCATTGTGGATGGGTCGTGCACCACTGCTGGTCCTGCGTCACTCACCTTTGCTTCTCCTCTTTCAAGGATTTTGATGAATGTCTAACATATGGACTTGACCCTTGAGGGGTAGATGTCACCCCAGAGGTAGGTGTCACCCAAGGGCTTGATGTCCCAATAGGGCTTGGTGTCCCACTAGGGGTAGGTGTCACACCAGGGGTAGGTGTCCCAACAGTGGTAGCTGTCTCACTAAAGGGAAGTGTCCCACAAGCGGTAGGCATGCCACCAGAGGTAGGTGTCCCATCAGGGGTAGGTGTCACTCCAGAGGTAGATATCACACCATGGACAGGTGTCACACCAGAGATGGGTGTCACCATGGTCAGGGGTCACATCAGAGGTAGGTGTCCCACCAGGAATAGGTGTCACAACAGAGGTAGGTGTCCCACCAGGGATAGATATCACACCAGAGGTAGGTGTCCCACCAGGGATAGTGTTCCACCAGAGGTAGGTGTCCCACCAGGGATAGGTGTCACACCAGAGGTAGGTGTCCCAACAGGGATAGGTATCACACCAGAGGTAGGTGTCCCACCAGGGATAGGTGTCACACCAGAGGTAGGTGTCCCACCAGGGATAGGTGTCACACCGAGGTAGGTGTCACACCAGGGATAGATATCACACCAGAGGTAGGTGTCCCACCAGGGATAGGTGTCACACCAGAGGTAGGTGTCCCACCAGGGATAGTGTTCCACCAGAGGTACGTATCCAACCAGGGATAGGTGTCACCAGAGGTAGGTGTCCCACCAGGGATAGTGTCCCACCAGAGGTAGGTGTCCCACCAGGGATATTCTCCCACCAGAGGTAGGTGTCACACCAGGAATAGGTGTCACACCAGAGGTAAGTATCCATCCAGGGATAGGTGTCACATCAGAGGTAAGTGTCACACCAGGGAAAGGTGTCACACCAGATGTAGTTGTCCAACCAGGGATAGGTGTCACACCAGAGATAGGTGTCCCACTAGGGATCGGTGTCACAAAAGAGGTAGGTGTCACACCAGGGATAGGTGTCACACCAGAGGTAGGTGTCCCACTAGGGATCGGTGTCACAAAAGAGGTAGGTATCACACCAGGGATAGGTGTCACACCAGAGGTAGGTGTCCCACCAGGGATAGGTGTCACACCAGAGGTAGGTGTCCCACCAGGGATAGGTGTCACACCAGAGGTAGGTGTCACACCAGGGATAGGTGTCACACCAGAGGTAGGTGTCCCACCAGGGATAGGTGTCACACCAGAGGTAGGTGTCCCACCAGGGATAGGTGTCACACCAGAGGTAGGTGTCCCACCAGGGATAGGTGTCACACCAGAGGTAGGTGTCCCACCAGGGATAGGTGTCACACCAGAGGTAGGTGTCACACCAGGGATAGGTGTCACACCAGAGGTAGGTGTCCCACCAGAGATCGGTGCCACACCAGAGATAGGTGTCCCACTAGGGATCGGTGTCACACCAGAGGTAGGTGTCACACCAGGGATAGGTGTCACACCAGAGGTAGGTGTCACACCAGGGGTAGGTGTCACACCAGAGGTAGGTGTCACACCAGGGGTAGGTGTCACACCAGAGGTAGATGTCCCACGAGGGATAGGTATCACATCAGAGGTAGGTGTCCCACCAGGGATAGGTGTCACATCAGAGGTAGGTTTCCCACCAGGGATAGGTGTCACACCAGAGGTAGGTGTCCCACCAGGAATAGGTGTTACACCAGAGGTAGGTGTCCCACCAGGGATAGGTGTCACATCAGAGGTAGGTGTCCCACCAGGGATAGGTGTTACATCAGAGGTAGGTGTCCCACCAGGGATATGTCCCACCAGAGGTAGGTGTCACACCAGAGGTAGGTGTCCCACCAGTGATAGGTGTCACATCAGAGGTAGGTGTCACATCAGAGTTAGGTGTCACACCAGGGATAGGTGTCACACCAGAGGTAGGTGTCACACCAGGGATAGGGGTCACATCAGAGATAGGTGTCCCACCAGGGATAGGTGTCACGTCAGAGATGTGTCCCACCAGTGATAGGTGTCACATCAGAGGTAGGTGTCACATCAGAGTTAGGTGTCCCACCAGGGATTGGTGTCACACCAGAGGTAGGTGTCCCACCAGGGATTGGTGTCACACCAGAGGTAGGTGTCCCACCAGGGATAGGTGTCACATCAGATGTAGGTGTCCCACAAGGGATAGGTGTCACACCAGAAGTATGTGTCACCAGGGATAGGTGTCACGTCAGAGATGTGTCCCACCAGGGATAGGTGTCACACCAGAGGTAGGTGTCCCACCAGGGATAGGTGTCACACCAGAGGTAGGTGTCCCACCAGGGATAGGTGTTACACCAGAGGTAGGTGTCCCACCAGGGATAGGTGTCACACCAGAGGTAGGTATTCCAGCAGGGATAGGTGTCACACCAAAGATAGGTGTCACACCAGGGATATATGTCACACCAGAGGTAGGTGTCACACCAGGGGTAGGTGTCACATCAGAGGTAGGTGTCACACCAGGGATATATGTCACACCAGAGGTAGGTGTCCCATCAGGGGTAGGTGTCACATCAGGGATAGGTGTCACATCAGAGGTAGGTGTCACACCAGGGATAGGTGTCACACCAGGGATATATGTCACACCAGAGGTAGGTGTCCCATCAGGGGTAGGTGTCACACCAGGGATAGGTGTCACATCAGAGGTAGGTGTCACACCAGGGATAGGTGTCACACCAGGGATATATGTCACACCAGAGGTAGGTGTCCCATCAGGGGTAGGTGTCACACCAGGGATATATGTCACACCAGAGGTAGGTGTCACATCAGAGGTAGGTGTCACATCAGGAGAAGGTGTCACACCAGGGACAGGTGTCATACCAGCGTAGGTGTCACACCAGAGGTAGGTGGCCCACCAGGGATAGGTGTCACACCAGAGGTAGGTGTCACACCAGGGATAGGTGTCACATCAAAGGTAGGTGTCACACCAGGGATAGGTGTCACACCAGAGGTAGGTGTCACACCAGGGATAGGTGTCACATCAAAGGTAGGTGTCACACCAGGGATAGGTGTCACACCAGAGGTAGGTTTCCCACCAGGGATAGGTGTCACATCAGAGGTAGGTGTCACACCAGGGATAGGTGTCACACCAGAGGTAGGTTTCCCACCAGGGATAGGTGTCACATCAGAGGTAGGTGTCACACCAGGGATAGGTGTCACATCAGAGGTAGGTTTCCCACCAGGGATAGGTGTCACACCAGAGGTAGGTGTCACACCAGGGATAGGTGTCACATCAGAGGTAGGTGCCCCACTAGGGATAGGTGTCACATCAGAGGTAGGTGTCACACCAGGGATAGGTGTCACACCAGAGGTAGGTGTCCCGCCAGGGATAAGTGTCACACCAGAGTTAGGTGTCACCAGGGATAGGTGTCACACCAGAGGTAGGTGTCCCACCAGGGATAGGTGTCACACCAGAGGTAGGTGTCCCACCAGGGATAGGTGTCACACCAGAGGTAGGTGTCACACCAGGGATAGGTGTCACACCAGAGGTAGGTGTCCCACCAGGGATAGATGTCACACCAGAGGTAGGTGTCCCACCAGGGATAGGTGTCACACCAGAGGTATGTGTCCCATCAGGGGTAGGTTTCCCACCAGGGATAGGTGTCCCACTAGGGATAGGTGTCACACCAGAGGTAGGTGTCCCACCAGGGATAGGTGTCACACCAGAGGTATGTGTCCCACCAGGGATAGGTGTCACACCAGAGGTAGGTGTCACACCAGGGATAGGTGTCACACCAGAGGTAGGTGTCCCACCAGGGATAGGTGTCACACCAGAGGTAGGTGTCCCACCAGGGATAGGTGTCACACCAGAGGTATGTGTCCCACCAGGGGTAGGTTTCCCACCAGGGATAGGTGTCCCACTAGGGATAGGTGTCACACCAGAGGTAGGTGTCCCACCAGGGATAGGTGTCACACCAGAGGTATGTGTCCCACCAGGGATAGGTTTCCCACCAGGGATAGGTGTCGTACCAGGGATAGGTGTCACACCAGAGGTAGGTGTCACACCAGGGATAGGTGTCACACCAGAGGTAGGTGTCCCACCAGGGATAGGTGTCACACCAGAGGTAGGTGTCCCACCAGGGATAGGTGTCACACCAGAGGTAGGTGTCACACCAGGGATAGGTGTCACACCAGAGGTAGGTGTCCCACCAGGGATAGGTGTCACACCAGAGGTAGGTGTCCCACCAGGGATAGGTGTCACACCAGAGGTATGTGTCCCACCAGGGGTAGGTTTCCCACCAGGGATAGGTGTCCCACCAGGGATAGGTGTCACACCAGAGGTAGGTGTCCCACTAGGGATAGGTGTCACACCAGAGGTAGGTGTCCCACCAGGGATAGGTGTCACACCAGAGGTATGTGTCCCACCAGGGATAGGTTTCCCACCAGGGATAGGTGTCCCACCAGGGATAGGTGTCCCACCAGGGATAGGTGTCACACCAGAGGTAGGTGTCACACCAGGGATAGGTGTCACACCAGAGGTAGGTGTCCCACCAGGGATAGGTGTCACACCAGAGGTAGGTGTCCCACCAGGGATAGGTGTCACACCAGAGGTAGGTGTCACACCAGGGATAGGTGTCACACCAGAGGTAGGTGTCCCACCAGGTATAGGTGTCACACCAGAGGTAGGTGTCCCACCAGGGATAGGTGTCACACCAGAGGTATGTGTCCCACCAGGGGTAGGTTTCCCACCAGGGATAGGTGTCCCACCAGGGATAGGTGTCACACCAGAGGTAGGTGTCCCACCAGGGATAGGTGTCACACCAGAGGTAGGTGTCACACCAGGGATAGGTGTCACACCAGAGGTAGGTGTCACACCAGGGATAGGTGTCACACCAGGGATAGGTGTCCCACCAGGGATAGGTGTCACACCAGAGGTAGGTGTCCCACCAGGGATAGGTGTCACACCAGAGGTAGGTGTCCCACCAGGGATAGGTGTCACACCAGAGGTATGTGTCCCACCAGGGGTAGGTTTCCCACCAGGGATAGGTGTCCCACCAGGGATAGGTGTCACACCAGAGGTAGGTGTCCCACCAGGGATAGGTGTCACACCAGAGGTAGGTGTCACACCAGGGATAGGTGTCACACCAGAGGTAGGTGTCACACCAGGGATAGGTGTCACACCAGGGATAGGTGTCCCACCAGGGATAGGTGTCACACCAGAGGTAGGTGTCCCACCAGGGATAGGTGTTACACCAGAGGTAGGTGTCACACCAGAGGTAGGTGTCCCACCAGGGATAGGTGTCACACCAGGGATAGGTGTCACACCAGAGGTAGGTGTCACACCAGGGATAGGTGTCCCACCAGGGATAGGTGTCACACCAGAGGTAGGTGTCCCACCAGGGATAGGTGTCCCACCAGGGATAGGTGTCACACCAGAGGTAGGTGTCCCACCAGGGATAGGTGTCACACCAGGGATAGGTGTCACACCAGAGGTAGGTGTCCCACCAGGGATAGGTGTCACACCAGAGGTAGGTGTCCCACCAGGGATAGGTGTCACACCAGAGGTAGGTGTCCCACCAGGGATAGGTGTCACACCAGGGATAGGTGTCACACCAGGGATAGGTGTCACACCAGAGGTAGGTGTCCCACCAGGGATAGGTGTCACACCAGGGATAGGTGTCACACCAGGGATAGGTGTCACATCAGAGGTAGGTGTCACACCAGGGATAGGTGTCACACCAGAGGTAGGTGTCCCACCAGGGATAGGTGTCACACCAGAGGTAGGTGTCCCACCAGGGATAGGTGTCACACCAGAGGTAGGTGTCCCACCAGGGATAGGTGTCACACCAGGGATAGGTGTCACACCAGGGATAGGTGTCACATCAGAGGTAGGTGTCACACCAGAGGTAGGTGTCCCATCACTATCTTCCTTACCGTCATCCACATGATGGACTGGATCTTGATTGTGGGAACAATGAACACGTGGGAACAGTGAACCTTTGGAGACATGGAGCACGTGGGAACAGTGAGCACGTAGGATCACTGAGCAAGTGGGAACAATGAGCCCGTTGGAACAGTGAGTACGTGTGAATAATGAGCCCGTGAGAACAGTGAGCATGTGGGTACAGTGAGCACTGGGGAACACTGAACCCATGGAACAGTGAGCACATGGGAACAGTGAGCACTGGGAACAGTGAGCACATGGGAACAGTGAGCACTGGGAACAGTGAGCACGTGGGAACAGTGAGCAAGTGGGAACAGCGAGCATGTGGGAACAGTGGGTACGTGGGAACAGTGAGCACGTGGGAATATTGAACCCGAGGGAACAGTGAACCCGGGAAAAATGTGCACGTGCGAACAGTGAAAACGCGGGAACATTGAATACATGGGAACAGTGAGAACGTGGGAACTGTGAGCATGTGGGAGCATTAAGCCCGTGGGAACAGTGAGCCCATGGAAATACTGAGCGCGTGGGAACTGTGAGCACGTGGGAGCATTGACCCCGTAAGAACAACGAGCACTTGGGAACAGTGAGCAGGTGGGAACAGAGAACCCTGCGAACAGTGAGCACATGGGAACAGTGAGCACTGGAACAGTGAGCACATGGGAACAGTGAGCACATGGGAACAGTGAGCACATGGGAACAGTGAGCACTGGAACAGTGAGCACATGGGAACAGTGAGCACATGGGAACAGTGAGCACATGGGAACAGTGAGCACTGGAACAGTGAGCACATGGGAACAGTGAGCACGTGGGAACAGTGAGCACATGGGAACAGTGAGCACATGGGAACAGTGAGCACATGGGAACAGTGAGCACATGGGAACAGTGAGCACTGGAACAGTGAGCACATGGGAACAGTGAGCACATGGGAACAGTGAGCACATGGGAACAGTGAGCACATGGGAACAGTGAGCACATGGGAACAGTGAGCACTGGAACAGTGAGCACATGGGAACAGTGAGCACATGGGAACAGTGAGCACATGGGAACAGTGAGCACTGGAACAGTGAGCACATGGGAACAGTGAGCACATGGGAACAGTGAGCACATGGGAACAGTGAGCACTGGAACAGTGAGCACATGGGAACAGTGAGCACTGGGAACAGTGAGCACATGGGAACAGTGAGCACATGGGAACAGTGAGCACTGGAACAGTGAGCACATGGGAACAGTGAGCACATGGGAACAGTGAGCACATGGGAACAGTGAGCACTGGAACAGTGAGCACATGGGAACAGTGAGCACATGGGAACAGTGAGCACATGGGAACAGTGAGCACTGGAACAGTGAGCACATGGGAACAGTGAGCACATGGGAACAGTGAGCACATGGGAACAGTGAGCACTGGAACAGTGAGCACATGGGAACAGTGAGCACGTGGGAACAGTGAGCACATGGGAACAGTGAGCACATGGGAACAGTGAGCACATGGGAACAGTGAGCACATGGGAACAGTGAGCACTGGAACAGTGAGCACATGGGAACAGTGAGCACATGGGAACAGTGAGCACATGGGAACAGTGAGCACTGGAACAGTGAGCACATAGGAACAGTGAGCACGTGGGAACAGTGAGCACATGGGAACAGTGAGCACTGGAACAGTGAGCACATGGGAACAGTGAGCACATGGGAACAGTGAGCACATGGGAACAGTGAGCACATGGGAACAGTGAGCACATGGGAACAGTGAGCACTGGGAACAGTGAGCACATGGGAACAGTGAGCACTGGAACAGTGAGCACATGGAACAGTGAGCACATGGGAACAGTGAGCACTGGGAACAGTGAGCACATGGGAACAGTGAGCACTGGAACAGTGAGCACATGGGAACAGTGAGCACTGGGAACAGTGAGCACATGGGAACAGTGAGCACTGGAACAGTGAGCACATGGGAACAGTGAGCACATGGGAACAGTGAGCACATGGGAACAGTGAGCACTGGAACAGTGAGCACTGGAACAGTGAGCACATGGGAACAGTGAGCACATGGGAACAGTGAGCACTGGAACAGTGAGCACATGGGAACAGTGAGCACATGGGAACAGTGAGCACTGGAACAGTGAGCACATGGGAACAGTGAGCACATGGGAACAGTGAGCACTGGGAACAGTGAGCACATGGGAACAGTGAGCACTTGGAACAGTGAGCACTGGAACAGTGAGCACATGGAACAGTGAGCACATGGGAACAGTGAGCACATGGGAACAGTGAGCACTGGGAACAGTGAGCACATGGGAACAGTGAGCACTGGGAACAGTGAGCACATGGGAACAGTGAGCACTGGGAACAGTGAGCACTGGAACAGTGAGCACATGGAACAGTGAGCACTGGGAACAGTGAGCACATGGGAACAGTGAGCACTGGGAACAGTGAGCACTGGAACAGTGAGCACATGGGAACAGTGAGCACTGGGAACAGTGAGCACATGGGAACAGTGAGCACATGGGAACAGTGAGCACATGGGAACAGTGAGCACTGGGAACAGTGAGCACATGGAACAGTGAGCACTGGAACAGTGAGCACATGGGAACAGTGAGCACATGGGAACAGTGAGCACTGGAACAGTGAGCACATGGGAACAGTGAGCACTGGGAACAGTGAGCACATGGGAACAGTGAGCACATGGGAACAGTGAGCACTGGGAACAGTGAGCACTGGAACAGTGAGCACTGGAACAGTGAGCACATGGGAACAGTGAGCACATGGGAACAGTGAGCACATGGGAACAGTGAGCACATGGGAACAGTGAGCACATGGGAACAGTGAGCACATGGGAACAGTGAGCACTGGGAACAGTGAGCACTGGAACAGTGAGCACATGGGAACAGTGAGCACTGGAACAGTGAGCACATGGGAACAGTGAGCACTGGAACAGTGAGCACATGGGAACAGTGAGCACTGGGAACAGTGAGCACATGGGAACAGTGAGCACATGGGAACAGTGAGCACTGGAACAGTGAGCACATGGGAACAGTGAGCACTGGAACAGTGAGCACTGGAACAGTGAGCACATGGGAACAGTGAGCACTGGGAACAGTGAGCACATGGGAACAGTGAGCACTGGGAACAGTGAGCACATGGGAACAGTGAGCACTGGGAACAGTGAGCACTGGAACAGTGAGCACATGGGAACAGTGAGCACTGGGAACAGTGAGCACATGGGAACAGTGAGCACATGGGAACAGTGAGCACTGGGAACAGTGAGCACTGGAACAGTGAGCACATGGGAACAGTGAGCACATGGGAACAGTGAGCACATGGGAACAGTGAGCACATGGGAACAGTGAGCACTGGGAACAGTGAGCACATGGGAACAGTGAGCACTGGAACAGTGAGCACATGGGAACAGTGGAACTGGGAACAGTGAGCACATAGGAACAGTGAGCCCGTGGGAACAGTGAGCACATGGGAACAGTGAACACGTGGGAACAGTGAGCACTGGGAACAGTGAGCACATGGGAACAGTGAGCAAGTGGAAACAGCGAACACGTGGGAACAGTGAGCACTGGGAACAGTGAGCCATGGGAACAGTGAGCCACTGGAACAGTGAGCACGTGGGAACTGTGAGCACCTGGGAACATGAGCACTGGAACAGTGAGCACTGGGAACAGTGAGCACGTGGGAACAGTGAACCCGTGGGAACAGTGAGCACGTGGGAACAGTGAGCACGTGGGAACAGTGAGCACGTGGGAACAGTGAGCACGTGGGAACAGTGAGCACGTCGGAACAGTGAGCACGTGGGAACAGTGAGCACGTGGGAACAGTGAGCACGTGGGAACAGTGAGCACGTGGGAACAGTGAGCACGTGGGAACATGACCCTGGAACAGTGAGCCTGGAACAGTGACACGTGGAACACACTCACAAAATCCGTGGAAACACAATAGTTACTAGTCTGGATCACCATAGTTTACCCCCCCTGATCACCAAAGTTACTGTCTGGATCACCATAGTTACCCCCTGGATCACCATAGTTACCCCCTGGATCACCATAGTTACTGCCTGGATCACCATAGTTACCGCCTGGATCACCATAGTTACTGTCTGGATCACCATAGTTACCCCCTGGATCACCATAGTTACCCCCTGGATCACCATAGTTACTGTCTGGATCACCATAGTTACCCCTAGGATCACCATAGTTACCCGCCTGGATCACCATAGTTACCGCCTGGATCACCATAGTTACTGTCTGGATCACCATAGTTTACTCCTGGATCACCATAGTTACCGCCTGGATCACCATAGTTACGCCTGGATCACCATAGTTACTGCCTGGATCACCATAGTTACCGCCTGGATCACCATAGTTACTGCCTGGATCACCATAGTTACCGCCTGGATCACCATAGTTACTGTCTGGATCACCATAGTTACCGCCTGGATCACCATAGTTACCTCTGGATCACCATAGTTACCGTCCTGGATCACCATAGTTACTGCCTGGATCACCATAGTTACCGCCTGGATCACCATAGTTACTGCCTGGATCACCATAGTTACCGCCTGGATCACCATAGTTACTTCCTGGATCACCATAGTTACCGCCTGGATCACCATAGTTACCTGCCTGGATCACCATAGTTACTGCCTGGATCACCATAGTTACCGCCTGGATCACCATAGTTACGCCTGGATCACCATAGTTACCGCCTGGATCACCATAGTTACCGCCTGGATCACCATAGTTACCACCTGGATCACCATAGTTACTGCCTGGATCACCATAGTTACCGCCTGGATCACCATAGTTACCGCCTGGATCACCATAGTTACCGCCTGGATCACCATAGTTACTGCCTGGATCACCATAGTTACCGCCTGGATCACCATAGTTACCGCCTGGATCACCATAGTTACCGCCTGGATCACCATAGTTACCGCCTGGATCACCATAGTTACCGCCTGGATCACCATAGTTACTGCCTGGATCACCATAGTTACCGCCTGGATCACCATAGTTCCGCCTGGATCACCATAGTTACCGCCTGGATCACCATAGTTACCTCCTGGATCACCATAGTTACCTCCTGGATCACCATAGTTACCACCTGGATCACCATAGTTACCCCCTGGATCACCATAGTTACCGCCTGGATCACCATAGTTACCGCCTGGATCACCATAGTTACTGCCTGGATCACCATAGTTACCGCCTGGATCACCATAGTTACCTGCCTGGATCACCATAGTTACCGCCTGGATCACCATAGTTACTGCCTGGATCACCATAGTTACCGCCTGGATCACCACTAGTTACTGTCTGGATCACCATAGTTACCGCCTGGATCACCATAGTTACTGCGTGGATCACCATAGTTACCGCCTGGATCACTATAGTTACCGCCTGAATCACCATAGTTACCGCCTGGATCACCATAGTTACTGTCTGGATCACCATAGTTGCTGCCTGGATCACCATAGTTACCGCCTGGATCACCATAGTTACTGCCTGGATCAACCATAGTTTACCGCCTGGATCACCATAGTTACCGCCTGGATCACCATAGTTACCGCCTGGATCACCATAGTTACCGCCTGGATCACCATAGTTACTGCCTGGATCACCATAGTTACCGCCTGGATCCCATAGTTACCGCCTGGATCACCATAGTTACCTGCCTGGATCACCATAGTTACCAGCCTGGATCACCATAGTTACTGTCTGGATCACCATAGTTACCGCCTGGATCACCATAGTTACCGCCTGGATCACCATAGTTACCGCCTGGATCACCATAGTTACCTCCTGGATCACCATAGTTACCGCCTGGATCACCATAGTTACCGCCTGGATCACCATAGTTACTGCCTGGATCACCATAGTTACCGCCTGGATCACCATAGTTACCGCCTGGATCACCATAGTTACCGCCTTGGATCACCATAGTTACCGCCTGGATCACCATAGTTACCGCCTGGATCACCATAGTTACCGCCTGGATCACCATAGTTACCCTGGATCACCATAGTTACCGCCTGGATCACCATAGTTACTGCCTGGATCACCATAGTTACCGCCTGATCACCATAGTTACTGTCCCGGATCACCATAGTTACCGCCTGGATCACCATAGTTACCGCCTGGATCACCATAGTTACTCCTGGATCACCATAGTACGCCTGGATCACCATAGTTACTGTCTGGATCACCATAGTTACCGCCTGGATCACCATAGTTACTGCCTGGATCACCAAGTTTACCCCTGATCACCAAGTTACTGTCTGGATCACCAAGTTACCGCCTGGATCACCATAGTTACCGCCCTGGATCACCATAGTTACCGCCTGGATCACCATAGTTACGTCTGGATCACCATAGTTACCGCCTGGATCACCATAGTACCGCCTGGATCACCATAGTTACCGCCTGGATCACCATAGTTTACCGTCCTGGATCACCATAGTTACCGCCTGGATCACCATAGTTACCGCCTGGATCACCATAGTTACCGCCTGGATCACAAGTTACCGCCTACCATAGTTACGCCTGGATCACCATAGTTCCCTGAACACCATAGTTACTACCGGCCTGAATGCACCATAGTTACCGCCTGGAACACCAGAGTTACCGCCTGGTTCACCTTAGTTACGCCTGGATCACAATAGTTACCGCGTACCGCCTAGATCACCATCAGTTACTGTGTGGATCACCATAGTTACCGTTTGATCACCATAGTTACCGCCCTGGATCACATAGTTAACTGTCTGGATCACCATAGTTACCGTTTGGATCACCTTGTTACCGCCTGGTTCACCATAGTTACCGCCCCCTGGATCACCATCAGTTACTGTGTGGCTCACCATAGTTACCGCCTCTGGATCCACATAGTTTACCACCTGGATCACCATAGTTACTGTCTGGATCACCATAGTCACCGCCTGGATCACCATAGTTACTGCCTGGATCACCATAGTTACTACCTGGATCACCATAGTTACCGCCTGGATCACCATAGATACTGTCTCGATCACCATAGTTACCGCCTGGATCACCATAGTTACTGTCTGGATCACCATAGTTACCGCTTGGATCACCATAGTTACTGTCTGGATCACCATAGTTACCGCCTGGATCACCATAGTTACTGTCTGGATCACCATAGTTACCACCTGGATCACCATAGTTACTGTCTGGATCACCATAGTTACCACCTGGATCACCATAGTTACCGCCTGGATCACCATAGTTACCGCCTGGATCACCACAGTTACTGTCTGGATCACCATAGTTACCGCTTGGATCACCATAGTTACTGTCTGGATCACCATAGTTACCGCCTGGATCACCATAGTTACTGTCTGGATCACCATAGTTTTATCATTGCCTTATGGTCTTATGTCATTGTGTCACAAATCAGGTCATATTTCACGATACGCATATGGTGATGATCGCCTAACTAGCAGCCTCGTCATTGGTGACTGAGTTTGGTAAAGTGTGTGAAAGAAGAAAGCTGAGAGTAAATGTGAATAAGAGCAAGGTTATTAGGTACAGTAGGGTTGAGGGTCAAGTTAATTGGGAGGTGAGTTTGAATGGAGAAAAACTGGAGGAAGTAAAGTGTTTTAGATATCTGGGAGTGGATCTGGCAGCGGATGGAACCATGGAAGCGGAAGTGAGTCACAGGGTGGGGGAGGGGGCGAAAGTTCTGGGAGCATTGAAAAATATGTGGAAGGCGAGAAAATTATCTCGGAAAGCAAAAATGGGTATGTTTGAAGGAATAGTAGTTCCAACAATGTTATATGGTTACGAGGCGTGGGCTATATATAGGGTTGTGCGGAGGAGGGTGGATGTGTTGGAAATGAGATGTTTGAGGACAATATGTGGTGTGAGGTGGTTAGATCGAGTAAGTAATTAAAGGGTAAGAGAGATGTGTGGTAATAAAAAGAGTGTGGTTGAGAGAGCAGAAGAGGGTGTTTTGAAATGGTTTGGTCACATGGAGAGAATGAGTGAGGAAAGATTCACCAAGAGGATATATGTGTCAGAGGTGGAGGGAACGAGAAGTGGGAGACCAAATTGGAGATGGAAGGATGGAGTGAAAGAGATTTTGAGTGATCGGGGCCTGAACACACATGAGGGTGAAAGACGTGCAAGAAATGGAGTGAATTGGAACGATGTGGTATACCGGGGTCGACGTGCTGTCAATGCATTGAACCAGGTCATGCGAAGCGTCTGGGGTAAACCATGGTAAGTTTTGTGGGGCCTGAATTTGGAAAGGGAGCTGTGGTTTCGGTACATTATACATGACAGCTAGAGATTGAGTGTGAACGAATGTGGCCTTTGTTGTCTTTTCCTATCGCTACCTCGCACACATGCCGGGGGAGGGGGTTTTCATTTCATGTGTGGCGGGCTGGCGACGGGAATGAATAAAGACAGACAGTATGACAGCTAGAGACTGAGTATGTCCGAATGTGGCCTTTGCTGTCTTTCCCTCCAGTTTTTCTCCATTCAAACTTACCTCCCACTTGACTTGTCCCTCCATCCTACTGTACCTAATAACCTTGCTCTTATTCACATTTACTCTCATCTTTCTCCTTTCAGACACTTTACCAAACTCTGTCACCAACTTCTGCAGTTTCTCACCCGAATCATCCACCAGCGCTGTATCATCAGCGGACAACAACTGACTCACTTCCCTAGCCCTCTCATCCACAACAGACTGCATACTTGCCCCTCTCTCCAAAACTCTTGCATTCACCTCCCTAACAACCCCATCCATAAATGAATTAAACAACCATGGATACATCACACATCCCTGCCGCAAACCAACATTCACTGAGAACCAATCACTTTCCTCTCTTCCTACACGTATACATGCCTTACATCCTCGATAAAAACTTTTCACTGCTTCTAACAACTTGCCTCCCACACCATATATTCTTAATACCTTCCACAGAGCATCTCTATCAACTCTATCATATGACTTCTCCAGATCCATAAATGCTACATACAAATCCATTTTATTCTAAGTATCTCTCAGATACATTCTTCAAAGCAAACACCTGATCCACACATCCTCTACCACTTCTGAAACCACACTGCTCTTCCCCAATCTGATGCTCTGTACATGCCTTCACTCTCTCAATCAATACCCTCCCATATAATTTCCCAGGGATACTCAACAAACTTATACCTCTGTAATTTGAACACCCACCTTTATCCCCTTTGTACTTTACCTTTGTACAATGGCACTATGCATGCATTCCGCCAATCCTCAGGCACTTCACCATGAGCCATACATACATTAAATATTCTCACCAGGCAGTCAACAATACAGTCACCCCCTTTTTTAATAAATTCCATTACAATACCATCCAAACCCGTCGCCTTGCCGGCTTTCATCTTCCGCAAAGCTTTCACTACCTCGTATCTATTTACCAAATCATTCTCCCCAAACCTCTCACTTCGCACACCTCCTCGACCGAAACACCCTATATCTGCCTCTCTTTCATCAAACACACTCAACAGACCTTCAAAATAATCACTCCATCTCCTCACATCACCACTACTTGTTAATACCTCCCCATTAGCCCCATTCACTGATGTTCCCATTTGTTCTCATATCTTGCGCTCTTTATATACCCGCTTCCAAAACATCTTTTTATTATCCCTAAAATTTAACGATACTCTCTCACTCCAACTCTCATTTGCCCTCATTTTCACCTCTGCACCTTTCTCTTGACCTCCTGCCTCTTTCTTTTATCTCTCTCTCATTCATTTGCATTATTTCCTTGCAAAATCTCGTCTAAATGCCTCTCTCTTCTCTTTCACTAATAATCTTGCTTCTTCATCCCCCAACTCACTACCCTTTCTAATCTGCCCGCCTCCCAGCTTTCTCATGATATAAGCATCTTTTGCTTCCCTAAATACATCTCATTCCTCCCGCACTCCCCTTACGTCATTTGCTCTCACCTTTTGCCATTCTTCACTAAATATCTCCTGGTACTGCCTCACACATGTCTCCTTTCCAAGCTCACTTACTCTCACCATTCTCTTCACTCCAACACTATCTCTTCTGAAAACCTCTACAAATCTTCACCTTCGCCTACACAAGTTAGTGATCAGACATCCCTCCAGTTGCCCCTCTCAGCACATTAACAACCAAAAGTCTCTCTTTTATGCGCCTATCATTTAACACGTAATACAGTAACACTCCCAGGCCATCTCTCCTACTTATATACGTATACTTATGTATCTCTCTCTTTCTAAACCAGGTATTCCCAATCACCAGTCCTTTCTCAGCACACAAATCTACAAGCTCTTCACCATTTCCATTTACAACAATGAACACCCCATGTACACCAATTATACCCTCAAGTGCCACATTACTCACCTTTGTATTCAAATCATCCATCACTATAACCCGGTCTCGTGCATCAAAACTACTAACACACTCACTCACTTGCTCCCAAAACACTTGTCTCTCATCATCTTTCTTCTCATGCCCAGTGTGAAAGAAAAAAGCTGAGCGTAAATGTGAATAAGAGCAAGGTTATTAGGTATAGTAGGGTAGAGGGACAAGTCAATTGGGAGGTTAGTTTGAATGGAGAAAAACAGGAGGAAGTGAAGTGTTTTAGATATCTGGGAGTGGATTTGGCAGCATATGGAACCATGGAAGCGGAAGTAAATCATAGGGTGGGGGAGGGGGCAAAAGTTCTGGGAGCGTTGAAAAATGTGTGGAAGTCGAGAACGTTATCTTGGAAAGCAAAAATGGATATGTTTGAAGGAATAGTGGTTCCAACAATGTTATATGGTTGCGAGGTGTGGGCTATAGATAGAGTTGTGCGGAGGAGGGTGGATGTGCTGGAAATATGTTTGAGGACAATATGTGGTGTGAGGTGGTTTGATCGAGTAAGTAATGAATGGGTAAGAGAGATGTATGGTAATAAAAAGAGTGTGGTTGAGAAAGCAGAAGAGGGAGTTTTGAAGTGGTTTGGTCACATAGGGAGAATGAGTGAGGAGAGATTGACAAAGAGGATATATGTGTCAGAGGTGGAGGGAACGAGGAGAAGTGGGAGACCAAATTGGATGTGGAGGGATGGAGTGAAAAATATTTTGAGTGATCGGGGCCTGAACATGCAGGAGGCTGAAAGGCGTGCAAGGAATAGAGTGAATTGTAACGATGTGGTATACCGGAGTCGACGTGCTGTCACTGGATTGAACCAGGGCATGTGAAGCGTCTGGGGTAAACCATGGAAAGTTTTGTTGGGCCTGAATATGGAAAGGGAGCTGTGGCTTCGGTGTATTATACATGACAGCTAGAGACTGAATGTGAACGAATGTGGCCTTTGTTGTGTTTTCTTAGCGCTACCTCGCACACATGCGGGGGGAGGGGGTTTTCATATCATGTGTGGCGGGGTGGCGACGGGAATGAATAAGGGCCGACAGTATGAATTATGTACATGTGTAAATATGTATATGTCTGTGTGTGTATATATGTATACGTTGAGATGTATACGTATATAATGTGCGTGTGTGGACGTGTATGTATATACATTTGTATGTGGGCGGGTTGGGCCATTCTTTCGTCTGTTTCCTTGCGCTACCTCGCAAGAAAGTAAACTTTGGATTGATATGGGTAAAACTGAAAGTGGATGGAGAGAGATGGGTGATTATTGGTGCATATGCACCTGGGCATGAGAAGAAAGATCATGAGAGGCAAGTGTTTTGGGAGCAGCTGAGTGAGTGTGTCAGTAGTTTTGATGCACAAGACCGGGTTATAGTGATGGGTGATTTGAATGCAAAGGTGAGTAATGTGGCAGTTGAGGGAATGATTGGTATACATGGGGTGTTCAGTGTTGTAAATGGAAATGGTGAAGAGCTTGTAGATTTATGTGCTGAAAAAGGACTGGTGATTGGGAATACCTGGTTTAAAAAGCGAGACATACATAAGTATACATATGTAAGTAGGAGAGATGGCCAGAGAGCGTTATTGGATTACGTGTTAATTGATAGGCGCGTGAAAGAGAGACTTTTGGATGTTAATGTGCTGAGAGGTGCAACTGGAGGGATGTCTGATCATTATTTTGTGGAGGGTAAGATGAAGATTTGTAGAAGTTTTCAGAAAAGAGAGAATGTTGGGGTGAAGAAAGTGGTGAGAATAAGTGAGCTTGGGAAAGAGACTTGTTCCACAAGCAAAAGATGCTTATGGCGTGAGAAGCGTGGGAGGTAGGCAGATTAGAATGGGTAGTGAGTGGTGGGATGAAGAAGTATGATTATTTGTGAAAGAGAAGAGAGAGGCATTTGGACGAGTTTACAGGGAAATAGTGCAAATGACTGGGAGATGTGTAAAAGAAAGAGGCAGGAGGTCGAGAGAAAGGTGCAAGAGGTGAAAAAGAGGGCAAGTGAGAGTTGGGGTGAGAGAGTATCATTTAATTTTAGGGAGAATAAAAAGATGTTTTGGAAGGAGGTAATTAAGATGCGTAAGAAAAGAGAACAAATGGGAGCATCGGTGAAGGGGGCTAATGGGGAGGTGATAACAAGTAGTGGTGAAGTAAAAAGGAGATGGAGTTGAGTATTTTGAAGGTTTATTTAATGTGTTAGATTGTAGAGTGGAAAATATAGGGTGTTTTGGTCGAGGTGATGTGCGAAGTGAGAGAGTTAGGGCGAATGATTTGGTAAACAGAGACGAGGTAGTGAAAGCTTTGCGGAAGATGAAAGCCGGCAAGGCGGCTGGTTTGGATGGTATGGAATGGTGGAATGTATTAAAAAAGGGATGACTGTGTTGTTGACTGCCTGGTGAGGATATTCAATGTATGTATGGCTCATGGTGAAGTGCCTGAGGATTGGCGGAATACATGCATAGTGCCATTGTACAAAGGCAAAGGGGATAAAGGTGAGTGCTCAAATTACAGAGGTATAAGTTTGTTGAGTATTCCTTGGATTTTATATGTGAGGGTATTGATTGAGAGGATGAAAGCATGTACAGAGCATCAGATCGGGGAAGAGCAGTGTGGTTTCAGAAGTGGTAGAGGATGTGTGGATCAGGTGTTTGTTTTAAAGAATGTATGTGAGAAATACTTGGAAACACAAATGGATCCGTATGTAGCTTTTACGGATCAGGAGAAGGCATATGACAGAGTTGATATAGTTGCTCGTGGAAGGTATTAAGAGTATATGGTGTGGGAGGCAAGTTGCTAGAAGCAATGAAAGGTTTTTATCGAGGATGTAAGGCAAGTATACGTGTAGGAAGAGAAGGAAGTGATTGATTCTCAGTGAATGTTGGTTTGCGGCAGGGGTGCATAATGTCTCCATGGTTGTTTAATATGTTTATGGATGGGGTTGTTAGGGAGGTGAATGCAAGAGTTTTGGAGAGAGGGGCAAGTATGCAGTCTGTTGTCGATGAGAGAGCTTGGGAAGTGAGTCAGTTGTTGTTCCCAGATGATACAGCGTTGGAGGCTGATTCATGTGAGAAACTGCAGAAGTTGGTGACTGAGTTTGGTAGAGTGTCTGTGTAAATTATATGGTGGCTGCCTGGCTAAATTAGTAACGATGGTGTGTTAACCATCGATGAAAGCGATTATTGGAACTGTGTTAAGAATTCTGGCTGGACGCAGGTGTGAGGTGCACATATCGGTCGTCAACAAGGTGGTCTTACACTGGCAAGCCGTCCATTTTTTTTTTTTTTTTTCTTTTCCTGGAAAGCGGAGTCAATGAAGATGTCAGAGTCAAATTATACCAATATATTGGCTTCTACTTGCATCTCATCACATGGTGATTAGTTCACCATCTGCATGATGAAGAATGTGTGCTAGAACTCATATGAATGCTGAAAACATTTCACGGCAAACAATCCACTCAGTCGGCACCATTCACCATGAGGCTGGAATCTCTGTAGACATAATTACTCTGATATATTTAAATTATGTGACATTCATTTTTTTCATTCATTTCAAGCTAGAAGTTTCAGTTTTCTAATTGTTTCTTACATTTTTCATATGTATATATATGTTTGTGTGTGTGTGTGTGTGTATATGTGCGTATGTATGTGTATGTGTGTGTATGTGTATATGTATATATATATATATATATATGTATATTATCCCTGGGGATAGGGGTGAAAGAATACTTCCCACGTATTCCTCGCGTGTCGTAGAAAGCGACTAGAGGGGACGGGAGCGGGGGGCCAGAAATCCTCCCCTCCTTGTTTTAACTTTCTAAAATGGGAAACAGAAGAAGGAGTCACGCGGAGAGGGCTCATCCTCCTCGAAGGCTCAGAGTGGGGTGCCTAAATGTGTGTGGATGTAACCAAGATGTGAAAAAAGGAGAGATAGGTAGTATGTTTGAGGAAAGGAACCTGGATGTTTTGGCTCTGAGTGAAACGAAGCTCAAGGGTAAAGGGGAAGAGTGGTTTGGGAATGTCTGGGGAGTAAAGTCAGGGGTTAGTGAGAGGACAAGAGCAAGGGAAGGAGTAGCAATACTCCTGAAACAGGAGTTGTGGGAGTATGTGATAGAGTGTAAGAAAGTAAACTCTCGATTAATATGGGTAAAACTGAAAGTTGATGGAGAGAGGTGGGTGATTATTGGTGCATATGCACCTGGGCATGAGAAGAAAGATCAAGAGAGGCAAGTGTTTTGGGAGCAGCTGAATGAGTGTGTTAGTGGTTTTGATGCACGAGACCGGGTTATAGTGATGGGTGATTTGAATGCAAAGGTGAGTAATGTGGCAGTTGAGGGAATAATTGGTATACATGGGGTGTTCAGTGTTGTAAATGGAAATGGTAAAGAGCTTGTAGATTTATGTGCTGAAAAAGGACTGATGATTGGGAATACCTGGTTTAAAAAGCGAGATATACATAAGTATACTTATGTAAGTAGGAGAGATGGCCAGAGAGCGTTATTGGATTACGTGTTAATTGACAGGCGTGCGAAAGAGAGACTTTTGGATGTTAATGTGCTGAGAGGTGCAACTGGAGGGATGTCTGATCATTATCTTGTGGAGGCTAAGGTGAAGATTTGTATGGGTTTTCAGAAAAGAAGAGTGAATGTTGGGGTGAAGAGGGTGGTGAGAGTAAGTGAGCTTGAGAAGGAGACCTGTGTGAGGAAGTACCAGGAGAGACTGAGTACAGAATGGAAAAAGGTGAGAACAATGGAAGCAAGGGGAGTGGGGGAGGAATGGGATGTATTTAGGGAATCAGTGATGGATTGCGCAAAAGATGCTTGTGGCATGAGAAGAGTGGGAGGTGGGTTGATTAGAAAGGGTAGTGAGTGGTGGGATGAAGAAGTAAGAGTATTAGTGAAAGAGAAGAGAGAGGCATTTGGACGATTTTTGCAGGGAAAAAATGCAATTGAGTGGGAGATGTATAAAAGAAAGAGACAGGAGGTCAAGAGAAAGGTGCAAGAGGTGAAAAAAAGGGCAAATGAGAGTTGGGGTGAGAGAGTATCATTAAATTTTAGGGAGAATAAAAAGATGTTCTGGAAGGAGGTAAATAAAGTGCGTAAGACAAGTGAGCAAATGGGAACTTCAGTGAAGGGCGCAAATGGGGAGGTGATAACAAGTAGTGGTGATGTGAGAGGGAGATGGAGTGAGTATTTTGAAGGTTTGTTGAATGTGTTTGATGACAGAGTGGCAGATATAGGGTGTTTTGGTCGAGGTGGTGTGCAAAGTGAGAGGGTTAGGGAAAATGATTTGGTAAACAGAGAAGAGGTAGTGAAAGCTTTGCGGAAGATGAAAGCCGGCAAGGCAGCAGGTTTGGATGGTATTGCAGTGGAATTTATTAAAAAAGGGGGTGACTGTATTGTTGACTGGTTGGTAAGGTTATTTAATGTATGTATGACTCATGGTGAGGTGCCTGAGGATTGGCGGAATGCGTGCATAGTGCCATTGTACAAAGGCAAAGGGGATAAGAGTGAGTGCTCAAATTACAGAGGTATAAGTTTGTTGAGTATTCCTGGTAAATTATATGGGAGGGTATTGATTGAGAGGGTGAGGGCATGTACAGAGCATCAGATTGGGGAAGAGCAGTGTGGTTTCAGAAGTGGTAGAGGATGTGTGGATCAGGTGTTTGCTTTGAAGAATGTATGTGAGAAATACTTAGAAAAGCAAATGGATTTGTATGTAGCATTTATGGATCTGGAGAAGGCATATGACAGAGTTGATAGAGATGCTCTGTGGAAGGTATTAAGAATATATGGTGTGGGAGGAAAGTTGTTAGAAGCAGTGAAAAGTTTTTATCGAGGATGTAAGGCATGTGTACGTGTAGGAAGAGAGGAAAGTGATTGGTTCTCAGTGAATGTAGGTTTGCGGCAGGGGTGTGTGATGTCTCCATGGTTGTTTAATTTGTTTATGGATGGGGTTGTTAGGGAGGTAAATGCAAGAGTTTTGGAAAGAGGGGCAAGTATGAAGTCTGTTGGGGATGAGAGAGCTTGGGAAGTGAGTCAGTTGTTGTTCGCTGATGATACAGCGCTGGTGGCTGATTCATGTGAGAAACTGCAGAAGCTGGTGACTGAGTTTGGTAAAGTGTGTGGAAGAAGAAAGTTAAGAGTAAATGTGAATAAGAGCAAGGTTATTAGGTACAGTAGGGTTGAGGGTCAAGTAAATTGGGAGGTGAGTTTGAATGGAGAAAAACTGGAGGAAGTGAAGTGTTTTAGATATCTGGGAGTAGATCTGGCAGCGGATGGAACCATGGAAGGGGAAGTGGATCATAGGGTGGGGGAGGGGGCGAAAATTCTGGGGGCCTTGAAGAATGTGTGGAAGTCGAGAACATTATCTCGGAAAGCAAAAATGGGTATGTTTGAAGGAATAGTGGTTCCAACAATGTTGTATGGTTGTGAGGCGTGGGCTATGGATAGAGTTGTGCGCAGGAGGATGGATGTGCTGGAAATGAGATGTTTGAGGACAATGTGTGGTGTGAGGTGGTTTGATCGAGTGAGTAACGTAAGGGTAAGAGAGATGTGTGGAAATAAAAAGAGCATGGTTGAGAGAGCAGAAGAGGGTGTTTTAAAGTGGTTTGGGCACATGGAGAGAATGAGTGAGGAAAGATTGACCAAGAGGATATATGTGTCGGAGGTGGAGGGAACGAGGAGAAGAGGGAGACCAAATTGGAGGTGGAAAGATGGAGTGAAAAAGATTTTGTGTGATCGGGGCCTGAACATGCAGGAGGGTGAAAGGAGGGCAAGGAATAGAGTGAATTGGAGCGATGTGGTATACCGGGGTTGACGTGTTGTCAGTGGATTGAATCAAGGCATGTGAAGCGTCTGGGGTAAACCATGGAAAGCAGTGTAAGTATGTATATTTGCATGTGTGGACGTATGTATATACATGTGTATGGGGGGGGGCCATTTCTTTCTTTCGTCTGTTTCCTTGCGCTACCTCGCAAACGCGGGAGACAGCGACAAAGTATAATAAAAAATAATAATAATATATATATATATATATATATATATATATATATATATATATATATATATATATATATATATATATATATATATATATATATATATATATATATATATATATTATTTTATTATACTTTGTCGCTGTCTCCCGCGTTTGCGAGGTAGCGCAAGGAAACAGACGAAAGAAATGGCCCAACCCCCCCCCCCCATACACATGTATATACATACGTCCACACACGCAAATATACATACCTACACAGCTTTCCATGGTTTACCCCAGACTCTTCACATGCCTTGATTCAATCCACTGACAACACGTCAACCCCGGTATACCACATCGCTCCAATTCACTCTATTCCTTGCCCTCCTTTCACCCTCCTGCATGTTCAGGCCCCGATCACACAAAATCGTTTTCACTCCATCTTTCCACCTCCAATTTGGTCTCCCTCTTCTCCTCGTTCCCTCCACCTCCGACACATATATCCTCTTGGTCAATCTTTCCTCACTCATTCTCTCCATGTGCCCAAACCATTTCAAAACACCCTCTTCTGCTCTCTCAACCACGCTCTTTTTATTTCCACACATCTCTCTTACCCTTACGTTACTTACTCGATCAAACCACCTCACACCACACATTGTCCTCAAACATCTCATTTCCAGCACATCCATCCTCCTGCGCACAACTCTATCCATATCCCACGCCTCGCAACCATACAACATTGTTGGAACCACTATTCCTTCAAACATACCCATTTTTGCTTTCCGAGATAATGTTCTCGACTTCCACACATTCTTCAAGGCTCCCAGAATTTTCGCCCCCTCCCCCACACTATGATCCACTTCCCCTTCCATGGTTCCATCCGCTGCCAGATCCACTCCCAGATATCTAAAACACTTCACTTCCTCCGGTTTTTCTCCATTCAAACTCACCTCCCAATTGACTTGACCCTCAACCCTACTGTACCTAATAACCTTGCTCTTATTCACATTTACTCTTAACTTTCTTCTTTCACACACTTTACCAAACTCAGTCACCAGCTTCTGCAGTTTCTCACATGAATCAGCCACCAGCGCTGTATCATCAGCGAACAACAACTGACTCACTTCCCAAGCTCTCTCATCCCCAACAGACTTCATACTTGCCCCTCTTTCCAAAACTCTTGCATTCACCTCCCTAACAACCCCATCCATAAACAAATTAAACAACCATGGAGACATCACACACCCCTGCCGCAAACCTACATTCACTGAGAACCAATCACTTTCCTCTCTTCCTACACGTACACATGCCTTACATCCTCGATAAAAACTTTTCACTGCTTCTAACAACTTGCCTCCCACACCATATATTCTTAATACCTTCCACAGAGCATCTCTATCAACTTTATCATATGCCTTCTCCAGATCCATAAATGCTACATACAAATCCATTTGCTTTTCTAAGTATTTCTCACATACATTCTTCAAAGCAAACACATGATCCACACATCCTCTACCACTTCTGAAACCACACTGCTCTTCCCCAATCTGATGCTCTGTACATGCCTCCACCCTCTCAATCAATACCCTCCCATATAATTTACCAGGAATACTCAACAAACTTATACCTCTGTAATTTGAGCACTCACTCTTATCCCCTTTGCCTTTGTACAATGGCACTATGCACGCATTCCGCCAATCCTCAGGCACCTCACCATGAGTCATACATACATTAGATAACCTTACCAACCAGTCAACAATACAGTCACTCCCTTTTTTAATAAATTCCACTGCAATACCATCCAAACCTGCTGCCTTGCCGGCTTTCATCTTCCGCAAAGCTTTTACTACCTCTTCTCTGTTTACCAAATCATTTTCCCTAACCCTCTCACTTTGCACACCACCTCGACCAAAACACCCTATATCTGCCACTCTATCATCTTACACATTCAACAAACCTTCAAAATACTCACTCCATCTCCTTCTCACATCACCACTACTTGTTATCACCTCCCCATTTGCGCCCTTCACTGAAGTTCCCATTTGCTCCCTTGTCTTGCGCACTTTATTTACCTCCTTCCAGAACATCTTTTTATTCTCCCTAAAATTTAATGATACTCTCTCACCCCAACTCTCATTTGCCCTTTTTTTCACCTCTTGCACCTTTCTCTTGACCTCCTGTCTCTTTCTTTTATACATCTCCCACTCAATTGCATTTTTTCCCTGCAAAAATCGTCCAAATGCCTCTCTCTTCTCTTTCACTAATACTCTTACTTCTTCATCCCACCACTCATTACCCTTTCTAATCAACCCACCTCCCACTCTTCTCATGCCACAAGCATCTTTTGCGCAATCCATCACTGATTCCCTAAATACATCCCATTCCTCCCCCACTCCCCTTACTTCCATTGTTCTCACCTTTTTCCATTCTGTACTCAGTCTCTCCTGGTACTTCCTCACAGAAGTCTCCTTCCCAAGCTCACTTACTCTCACTACCCTCTTCACCCCAACATTCACTCTTCTTTTCTGAAAACCCATACAAATCTTCACCTTAGACTCCACAAAATAATGATCAGACATCCCTCCAGTTGCACCTCTCAGCACATTAACATCCAAAAGTCTCTCTTTCGCGCGCCTGTCAATTAACACGATATATATATATATATATATATATATATATATATATATATATATATATATATATATATATATATATATATATATATATATATATATATATATATAGATATATATATATATATATATATATATATATATATATATATATATATATATATATTTTTTTTTTTTTTTTTTTTTTTTTTTTTTTATACTTTGTCGCTGTCTCCCGCGTTTGCGAGGTAGCGCAAGGAAACAGACGAAAGAAATGGCCCAACCCCCCCCCCCCATACACATGTATATACATACGTCCACACACGCAAATATACATACCTACACAGCTTTCCATGGTTTACCCCAGACGCTTCACATGCCTTGATTCAATCCACTGACAGCACGTCAACCCCGGTATACCACATCGCTCCAATTCACTCTATTCCTTGCCCTCCTTTCACCCTCCTGCATGTTCAGGCCCCGATCACACAAAATCTTTTTCACTCCATCTTTCCACCTCCAATTTGGTCTCCCTCTTCTCCTTGCTCCCTCCACCTCCGACACATATATCCTCTTGGTCAATCTTTCCTCACTCATCCTCTCCATGTGCCCAAACCACTTTAAAACACCCTCTTCTGCTCTCTCAACCACGCTCTTTTTATTTCCACACATCTCTCTTACCCTTACGTTACTCACTCGATCAAACCACCTCACACCACACATTGTCCTCAAACATCTCATTTCCAGCACATCCATCCTCCTGCGCACAACTCTATCCATAGCCCACGCCTCGCAACCATACAACATTGTTGGAACCACTATTCCTTCAAACATACCCATTTTTGCTTTCCGAGATAATGTTCTCGACTTCCACACATTCTTCAAGGCTCCCAGAATTTTCGCCCCCTCCCCCACCCTATGATCCACTTCCGCTTCCATGGTTCCATCCGCTGCCAGATCCACTCCCAGATATCTAAAACACTTCACTTCCTCCAGTTTTTCTCCATTCAAACTCACCTCCCAATTGACTTGACCCTCAACCCTACTGTACCTAATAACCTTGCTCTTATTCACATTTACTCTTAACTTTCTTCTTCCACACACTTTACCAAACTCAGTCACCAGCTTCTGCAGTTTCTCACATGAATCAGCCACCAGCGCTGTATCATCAGCGAACAACAACTGACTCACTTCCCAAGCTCTCTCATCCCCAACAGACTTCATACTTGCCCCTCTTTCCAAAACTCTTGCATTTACCTCCCTAACAATCCCATCCATAAACAAATTAAACAACCATGGAGACATCACACACCCCTGCCGCAAACCTACATTCACTGAGAACCAATCACTTTCCTCTCTTCCTACACGTACACATGCCTTACATCCTCGATAAAAACTTTTCACTGCTTCTAACAACTTTCCTCCCACACCATATATTCTTAATACCTTCCACAGAGCATCTCTATCAACTCTATCATATGCCTTCTCCAGATCCATAAATGCTACATACAAATCCATTTGCTTTTCTAAGTATTTCTCACATACATTCTTCAAAGCAAACACCTGATCCACACATCCTCTACCACTTCTGAAACCACACTGCTCTTCCCCAATCTGATGCTCTGTACATGCCTTCACCCTCTCAATCAATACCCTCCCATATGATTTATATATATATATATGTATATATATATATATATATATATATATATATATATATGTATATATATATTTTTTTTTTTTTTGCTTTGTCGCTGTCTCCCGCGTTTGCGAGGTAGCGCAAGGAAACAGACGAAAGAAATGGCCCAACCCCCCCCCCCATACACATGTATATACATACGTCCACACACGCAAATATACATACCTACACAGCTTTCCATGGTTTACCCCAGACGCTTCACATGCCTTGATTCAATCCACTGACAGCACGTCAACCCCGGTATACCACATCGCTCCAATTCACTCTATTCCTTGCCCTCCTTTCACCCTCCTGCATGTTCAGGCCCCGATCACACAAAATCTTTTTCACTCCATCTTTCCACCTCCAATTTGGTCTCCCTCTTCTCCTCGTTCCCTCCACCTGCGACACATATATCCTCTTGGTCAATCTTTCCTCACTCATTCTCTCCATGTGACCAAACCATTTCAAAACACCCTCTTCTGCTCTCTCAACCACGCTCTTTTTATTTCCACACATCTCTCTTACCCTTACGTTACTTACTCGATCAAACCACCTCACACCACACATTGTCCTCAAACATCTCATTTCCAGCACATCCATCCTCCTGCGCACAACTCTATCCATAGTCCACGCCTCGCAACCATACAACATTGTTGGAACCACTATTCCTTCAAACATACCCATTTTTGCTTTCCGAGATAATGTTCTCGACTTCCACACATTCTTCAAGGCTCCCAGAATTTTCGCCCCCTCCCCCACCCTATGATCCACTTCCGCTTCCATGGTTCCATCCGCTGCCAGATCCACTCCCAGATATCTAAAACACTTCACTTCCTCCGGTTTTTCTCCATTCAAACTCACCTCCCAATTGACTTGACCCTCAACCCTACTGTACCTAATAACCTTACTCTTATTCACATTTACTCTCAGCTTTCTTCTTTCACACTGGGCATGAGAAGAAAGATTATGGGAGGCAAGTGTTTTGGGAGCAGCTGAGTGAGTAAGTTATTAGTTTTGATGCACGAGACCGGGTTAGAGTGATGGGTGATTTGAATGCAAAGGTGAGTAATGTGGCAGTTGAGGGAATAATTGGTGTACATGGGGTGTTCAGTGTTGTGAATGGAAGTGGTGAAGAGCTTGTAGACTTGTGTGCTGAAAAAGGACTGGTGATTAGGAATACCTGGTTTAAAAAGAGAGATATACATAAGTATACGTATGTAAGTAGGAGAGATGGCCAGCGAGCGTTTTTGGATTACGCATTTATTGATAGGCGAGTGAAAGAGAGACTTTTGGATGTTAATGTGCTGAGAGATGCAAGTGGAAGGATGTCTGATCATGATCTTGTGGAAGCGAAGTTGAAGATTTGTAGAGGTTTTGAGAAAAGAGAGAATGTTGGAGTGAAGAGAATGGTGCGTAAGTAAGCTTAGGAAGGAGACTTGTGTGGGGAAGTACCAGGAGAGACTGAGTACAGAATGGAAAAAGGTGAGAGTAAAGGACGCTAGGAGATTAAGGGAGGAATGGGATGTATTTAGGGAATCAGTGATGGATTGCGCAAAAGATGCTTGTGGCATGAGAAGCGTGGGAGGTGGGCAGATTAGAAAGGGTATTGAGTGGTGGGATGAAGAAGTAAGATTATTAGTGAAAGAGAAGAAAGAGGCATTTGTACGAGTTTTGCAGGGAAATAGTACAAATGAGTGGGAGATGTGTAAAAGAAAGAGGCAGGAGTTCAAGAGAAAAGTGTAAGAAGTGAAAAAGAGAGAAAATGAGAGTTGGGGTGAAAGAGTATCATTAAATTTTAGGGAGAATAAAAGATGTTTTGGAATGAGGTAAATAGAGTGCATGAGACAAGAGAACAAATGGGAACATCGGTGAAGGGGGCTAATAACAAGTGATAACAAGTAGTAGTGATGTGAGAAGGAGATGGAGTGAGTATTTTGAAGGTTTGTTGAATGTGTAAGATGATAGAGTGGCAGATATAGGGTGTTTTGGTCCAGGTGGCGTGCGAAGTGAGAGGGTTAGAGAGAATGATTAGGTAAACAGAGAAGAGATAGTAAAAGCTTTGCGGAAGATGAAAGCCAGCAAGGCAGCGTGTTTGGATGGTATTGCAGTGGTATTTGTGTTGTTCACTGGGTAGTAAGGATATTAATGTATGTATAACTCATTATGAGGTGCCTGAGGATTGGCGGAATGCTTGCATAGTGCCATTGTACAAAGGCAAATCGGATAAAAGTGAGTGCTCAAATTACAGAGGTATAAGTTTGTTGAGTATTCCTGGGAAATTATACGGGAGGGTATTGATTGAGAGGGTGAAGGCATGTACAGAGCATCAGATTGGGGAAGAGCAGTGTGGTTTCAGAAGTGGTAGAGGATGTGTGGATCAGGTGTTTGCTTTGAAGAATGTATGTGAGAAATAATTAGAAAAGCAAATGGATTTGTATGTAGCATTTATGGACCTGGAGAAGGCATATGATAGAGTTGATAGAGATGCTCTGTGGAAGGTACTAAGAATATATGGTGTGGGAGGCAAGTTGTTAGAAGCAGTGAAAGGTTTTTATCGAGGATGTAAGGCATTTATACGTGTAGGAAGAGAGGAAAGTGTGTGATGTCTCCATGGTTGTTTGATTTGTTTATGGATGGGGTTGTTAGGGAGGTGAATGCAAGAGTTTTGGAAAGAGGGGCAAGTATGCAGTCTGTTGGGGATGAGAGGGCTTGGGAAGTCAGTCAGTTGTTCGTTGATGATACAACGTTGGTGGCTGATTCGGGTGAGAAACTGCGGAAGCTGGTGACTAAGTTTGGTTAAGTGTGTGAAAGAAGAAAACTGAGAGTAAATGTGAGTAAGAGCAAGGATATTAGGTACAGTAGGGGTTGAGGACAAGGTCAATTGGGGAGGTAGTTTGAATGGAGAAAAAACTGGAGGTAAGTGAAGTGTTTTAGATGTCTGGAGGGGATTTAGGCAGCGGAGGGATACCATGATAGTGGAAGTGAGTACACAGGGTGGGAGGGGTGAAAATTCTTGGGAGCGTTGAGAATTGTGTGGAAATGCGAGGAATATTATCTCGGGAGCAAAATTGGGTTTGTTTGATGGAATAGCGGTTCAACAGTGATATGTTGGTGCGAGCGATGGGCGATAGTTAGAGTGGGGCACCAAAATCACAGATCCATTGCCTCATTCCTGGCCCAACTATGCGTTCCTGGTTTAACACACCAGACGCTGCTCTTGCCGGGTGTTTAATCCTTTGTCTGCGAGGCGACCAAGTAGTACCTCATCGTTCCTATTTTCACTCTCTGACAATGGGCTCATACGGGACATCCACAGCCGGCGGGGGATGGAAAAGTGATCGACTTTTGAGGGGGCTTAGAATGAACAATACGACAATTGGGGAGAGCACTCGGAGAGGGAAAGACCATAGGTGGGTATAAGTGTGAAGAAAGGGGATTGAGAGAAGATAGATGGTAGGGAATGGTGGTAATTAAATTTGGGAATTTTATAAAGAGGAGGAGAGAGATAAATATAGGGGGGGGTGGTAATATATGAGAAGAGATAAAGGGATGGGTAGGGTAGAGTGATTAACATAAGTATACTCTGTGGAGCAAGCATTTTTGAGCGGGAATTATATGAATAACTCCAACCGTCACCTCTATTCTATTGCCCATCGCCTCGCTTCCATTAGTTCTTGGGGGGTTCCTCTAGTCCTTATTACATATCCCATTTTTGCGTTCCAAGGTATTCGTTCTCGAGCTTTCCATCCACTTTTTTCATTACGCTCCATGTACTTTAGCCACAAGACAAATAAGTTGTATTCACGGAAGAGGACATGGGGGGATGAAGCGGCACAATTGGCCATCGCCCCTAGTTTGAGTAAAACACTTCACTTCCTCCAGTTTTCCTCCATTCAAACTTACCTCCCAATTGACTTGTCCCTCAACCCTACTGTACCTAACAATCTTGCTCCTATTCAAATTTACTCTCAGCTCTCTTTTTTCACACACTTTACCAGACTCAGTCACCAGCTTCTGTAGTGTCTCACCCAAATCAGCCATCAGCGGTGTATCATCAGCGAACAACAACTGACTCACTTCCCAAGCTCTCTCATCCGTAACAGACTGCATACTTGCCCCTCTTTCCAGGACTCTTGCATTCACCTCCCTAACAACCCCATCCATAAGCAAATTAAACAACCATGGAGACATCACACACCCCTGCCGCAAACCAACATTCACCGAGAACCAACCACTTTCCTCTCCTCCTACACGTACACATGCCTTACATCCTCGATAAAAACTTTTCACTGCTTCTAACAACTTACCTCCCACACCATTTGTTCTTAATACCTTCCACAGAGCATCTCTATCAACTCTGTCATATGCCTTCTCCAGATCCATAAATGCTACATACAAATCCATTTGCTTTTCTAAGTATTTCTCTCATACATTCTTCAAAGCAAACACCTGATCCACACATCCTCTACCACTTCTGAAACCACAATGCTCTTCCCCAATCTGATTCTCTGCACATGCCTTCACCCTCTCAATCAATATCCTCCCATATAATTTCCCGGGAATACTCAACAAACTTATACCTCTGTAATTTGAGCACTCACTCTTATCCCCTTTGCTTTTGAACAGTGGCACTATGTAAGCATTCCTCCAGTCTTCAGGCACCTCACCATGAGTCATACATACTTTGAATAACCTTACCAACCAGTCAACAATGCAATCATCCCTTTTTTAATAGATTCCACTGCATTACCATCCAATCCCGCTGCCTTGCCAGTTTTCATCTTTGGCAAAGCTTTTACTACCTCTTCTCTGTTTACCAAATCATTCTCCCTAACCCTCTCTCTTTGCACACCACCTCGACCAAAACACCCTATATCTGCCACTCTATCATCAAACACATTCAACAAACCTTCAAAATACTCATTCAATCTCCTTCTCACATCATCACTACTCGTTATCAACTCCCCATTAGCCCCCTTCACTGATGTTCCCATTTGTTCCCTTGTCTTACGCACTTTATTTACCTCCTTCCAAAACATCTTTTTATTCTTCCTAAAATTTAATGATACTCTCTCACCGCAACTCTCATTTTTCACCTCTTGCACCTTTCTCTTGATCTCCTGCCTCTTTCTTTTATACATCTCCCAATTATTTGCATTATTTCCCTTCAAAAATCGTCCAAATGCCTCTCTCTTCTCTATCACTAATATCTTACTTCTTCATCCCACCACTCACTACCCTTTCTAATCTGCCCACCTCCTACGCTTCTCATGCCACAAGCATCTTTTGTACAAGCCATCACTACTTCCCTAAATACATCCCATTCCTCCCCCCACTCCCCTTACATCCTTTGTTCTCACCTTTTTCCATTCTATACTCAGTCTCTCCTGGTACTTCCTCACACAAGTCTCCTTCCCAAGCTCACTTACTCTCACCATTCTCTTCACCACAACATTCTCTCTTCTTTTCTGAAAACCCATACAAATCTTCACCTTCGCCTCCACAAGATAATGATCAGACATCCCTCCAGTTGCACCATCCAAAAGTCTCTCTTTCGCACGCCTGTCAATTAACACGTAATCCAATAACGCTCTCTGGCCATCTCTCCTACTTACATACGTATACTTATGTATATCTCGCTTTTTAAACCAGGTATTCCCAATCACCAGTCCTTTTTCAGCACATAAATCTACAATCTATATATATACATATATTTATCTTTTTCTTTTCTTTCAAACTATTCACCATTTCCCGCATTAGCGAGGTAGCGTTAAGAACAGAGGACTGGGCCTTTGAGGGAATACCCTCACCTGGCCCAATTTCTCTGTTTCTTCTTTTGGAAAATTAAAAAAAAACGAGAGGGGAGGATTTCCAGCCCCCACTCCCTCCCCTTTTAGTCGCCTTCTACGACACGCAGGGAATACGTGGGAAGTATTCTTTCTCCCCTATCCCCTATCCCCAGGGAATATATATATACATATATTCATTATTCATTTATTTGGCTTTGTCGCTTGTCGCTGTCTCCCACGTTTGTGAGGTAGCGCAAGGAAACATACGAAAGAAATGGCCCAACCCACCCCCATACACATGTATATCCATACACGTCCCCACACGCAAATATACATACCCATACATCTCAATGTACACATATAAATACACACACAGACATATACATATATACACATGCACACAATTCACACTGTCTGCCTTTATTCAATCCCATCGCCACCTCGCCACACATGGAATAACATCCCCCTCCTCCCTCATGTGTGCGAGGTAGCGCTAGGAAAAGGCAACAAAGGCCCCATTCGTTCACACCCAGTCTCTAGCTGTCATGCAATAATGCCCTAAACCACAGCTCCCTTTCCACATCCAGGCCCCACAGAGCTTTCCATGGTTTACCCCAGACGCTTCACATGCCCTGATTCAATCCATTGACAGCACGTCGCCCCCGTATACCACATCGATCAAATTCTCTCTATTCCTTGCCCACCTTTCACCCTCCTGCATGTTCAGGCCCCGATCACTCAAAATCTTTTTCACTCCATCTTTCCACCTCCAATTTGGTCTCCCACTTCTCCTCGTTCCCTCCACCTCCGACACATATATCCTCTTGGTCAATCTTTCCTCACTTATTCTCTCCATGTGCCCACACCATTTCAAAACACCCTCTTCTGCTCTCTCAACCACGCCCTCCTTATTTCCACACATCTCTCTTCGCCTTACATTACTTACTGGATCAAACCACCTCACACCACATATTGTCCTCAAACATCTCATTTCCAGCACATCCACCCTCCTGCGCACAAATCTATCCATAGCCCACGCCTCGCAACCATACAACATTGTTGGAACCACTATTCCTTCAAGCATAGCCATTTTTGCTTTCCGAGATAATGTTCTCGACTTCCACACATTCTTCAAGGCTCCCAGGATTTTCGCCCCCTTCCCCACCCTATGATTCACTTCCGCTTCCATGGTTCCATCCGCTGCCAGATCCACTCCCAGATATCTAAAACACTTTACTTCCTCCAGTTTTTCTCCATTCAAACTTACCTCCCAATTGACTTGACCCTCAACCCTACTGTACCTAATAACCTTGCTCTTACTCACATTTACTCTTAACTTTCTTCTTTCACATACTTTACCAAACTCAGTCACCAGCTTCTGCAGTTTCTCACATGAATCAGCCACCACGCTGTATCATCAGCGAACAACAACTGACTCACTTCCCAAGCTCTCTCATCCCCAACAGACTTCATACTTGCCCCTCTTTTCAAAACTCTTGCATTCACCTCCCTAACAACCCCATCCATAAACAAATCAAACAACCATGGAGACATCACACACTTTCCTCTCTTCCTACACGTACACATGCCTTACATCCTCGATAAAAACCTTTCACTGCTTCTAACAACTTGCCTCCCACACCATATATTCTTAGTACCTTCCACAGAGCATCTCTATCAACTCTATCATATGCCTTCTCCAGATTCATAAATGCTACATACAAATCCATTTCCTTTTTTGAGTATTTCTCACATACATTCTTCAAAGCAAACACCTGATCCACACATCCTCTACCACTTCTGAAACCACACTGCTCTTCCCCAATCTGATGCTCTGTACATACCTTCACCCTCTCAATCAATACCCTCCCATATAATTTCCCGGGAATACTCAACAAACTTATACCTCTGTAATTTGAGCACTCACTCTTATCCCCTTTGCCTTTGTACAATGGCACTATGCACGCATTCCGCCAATCCTCAGGCACCTCACCATGAATCATACACACATTGAATAACTTTACCAACCAGTCAACAATACAGTCACCCCCTTTTATAATAGATTCCACTGCAATACCATCCAAACCAGCTGCCTTGCCGGCTTTCATCTTCCGCAAAGCTTTTTGTACCTCTTCTCTGTTTACCAAATCATTTTCCCTAACTCTCTCACTTTGCACACCACCTCGACCAAAACACCCTATATCTGCCACTCTATCATCAAACACATTCAACAAACCTTCAAAATGCTCACTCCACCTGATTCTCACATCACCACTACTTGTTATCACCTCCCCATTAGCCCCCTTCACTGAAGTTCCCATTTGCTCCCTTGTCTTACGCACTTTATTTACCTCCTTCCAGAACATCTTTTCATTCTTCCTAAAATTTAATGATACTCTCTCACCCCAACTCTCATTTGCCCTCTTTTTCACCTCTTGCACCTTTCTCTTGACCTCCTGTCTCTTTCTTTTATACATCTCCCACTCATTTGCATTTTTTCCCTGCAAAAATCGTCCAAATGCCTCTCTCTTCTCTTTCACTAATAATCTTACTTCTTCATCCCACCACTCACTACCCTTTCTAATCAACCCACCTCCCATGCTTCTCATTCCACAAGCACCTTTTGCGGAAGCCATCATTGCTTCCCTAAATACATCCCATTCCTCCCCCACTCCCTTTACCTCCTTTGTTCTCACCTTTTTCCATTCTGTACTCAGTCTCTCCTGGTACTTCCTCATACAAGTCTCCTTCCCAAGCTCACTTACTCTCACCACCCTCTTCCCCGAAACTTTCTCTCTTCTTTTCTGAAAACCCATACAAATCTTCACCTTCGCCTCCACAAGATAATGATCAGACATCTCTCCAGTTTCACCTCTCAGCACATTAACATCCAAAAGTCTCTCTTTCGCGCGCCTGTCAATTAACACGTAATCCAATAACGCTCTCTGGCCATCTCTCCTACTTACATACGTATACTTATGTATATCTCGCTTTTTAAACCAGGTATTCCCAATCACCAGTCCTTTTTCAGCACATAAATATACAAGCTCTTCAGCATTTCCATTTACAACACTGAACACCCCATGTATACCAATTATTCCCTCAACTGCCACATTACTCACCTTTGCATTTAAATCACCCATCTCTATAACCCGGTCTTGTGCATCAAAACCACTAACACACTCATTCAGCTGCTCCCTAAATCACGTGCATAGGAGGGTGGATGTGCTGGAAATGAGATGTTTGAGGACAATATGTGGTGTGAGGTTGTTTGATCGAGTAAGTAATGTAAGGGTAAGAGAGATGTGTGGAAATAAAAAGAGTGTGGTTGAGAGAGCAGAAGAGGGTGTTTTGAAATGGTTTGGTCACATGGAGAGAATGAGTGAGGAAAGATTGACCGAGAGGATATATGTGTCAGAGGTGGAGGGAACGAGGAGAAGTGGGAGACCAAATTGGAGGTGGAAAGATGGAGTGAAAAATATTTTGAGTGATCGGGGCCCGAACATGCAGGAGGGTGAAAGGCGTGCAAGGAATAGAGTGAATTGGAACGATGTGGTATACCGAGGTCGACGTGCTGTCACTGGATTGAACCAGGGCATGTGAAGCGTCTGGGGTAAACCATGGAAAGTTGTGTGGGGCCTGGATGTGGAAAGGGAGCTGTGGTTTCGATGCATTATTACATGACAGCTAGAAACTGAGTGTGAACGAATGGGGCCTTTGTTGTCTTTTCCTAGCGCTACCTCGCACACATGAAGGGAGAGCGGAATGTTATTCCATGTGTGGCGAGGTGGCGATGGGAATAAATAAAGGCAGACAGTATGAATTGTGTACATTGTATATATGTATATGTCTGTGTGTGTGTGTATATATATATATATATATATATATATATATATATATATATATATATATATATATATATATATATATATATATATATATATGGCTGGTGACTGGCTCTATGGTTTGTTTCTCACATGTGTCTTGGCTCCACCTGTTCTGATCTAGTTCACTTCATGTAGTTATTGCCTTTGTATAAAATCGTGATATTATTGCAAATATTGTTAATAAACCTTTGATGTTTGATGACCTATTAAGAGGAAACCTTTTTACATATAATGGCCTTTGTTCCATGGATTGTTCATGTGTCCAAATTCGTATTTCTGATCGGGTTTGGGTTGGCTTTCTAAGTCCGGTCTGGAGGTTAACACTTGTAAATATCCTGCCATATATATGTTTCTTCCTTATGTGTTCAACTTTATGAAAGCTCAGTGTTGTATTTGCTGGATTATTGGTAATAATGACTTGATGGGATGTAAGCTATAAATTATAGTAGTGTAAATGATTGATTCATTGGTAGGAAATGTCTTTCGTTTTGTTAATGGGAAAAAAATAATTTTTGAATCGGTAAAGTCATGTCATCAGCATCTGTGTGGAAGTTGTGATAATGCAGAGCGAGTGTAATGAAGAATGAAGAGCAAGTAGCAAGTAAGACGAGCTTGTGATCCCCAAGCGAGGCCGACCAACATGTTGGGTGTGGCCGCCCTGCTCACTGAAGCGGTCGTTGGTATAAACAGTGACTCACACATGTCTTATGTGCAATGGTTACATATCTTACCTCATCCATTATGTAAATATTGATTTTCAGGATATATATCACTAAGTTTTGTCGATAATAACTCATTTCAATTAATACAAAGATATTCCAAATATGAATATATAGGTGGAATTAAAACTTGAAGAAATATTATATATTACACTTGCATTAAGACATAAGTTATGTCCGTTGTTGGTCAGTATTATGTCCGTTGTTGGTCAGTATTATGAAATATATTGTTTTTTCACTGCAATGTTATGACTCATGGCTTTTTCCTCGGGTTGATATAGTGTTAGTTTACACCAGACTTGTGTATACCTTTAAATAAATTACATCATAAGTATATATATGCCAATGCATATATTCATATATGTCTCTATAATTTTATTTAGTTTTAAAATATATTTTATACGCAGGTTCATGACGTAGGCTCACCTGTTTCTTAACATAAGCATTCGAGACGCATATCGTCTTATGTCTGTAGTAAGAGATGCACATGGTTGCTAGAATCTCGGATGATTTGTGTAAACAATCATTGACAAATCGTCAAACCGGCGTGAATATCGCTCTTATGGCTTGTTGCATTCATTAATGGCCGTAGTTTTTGTTGTGACCTTTGGTGGACAATTATATATAAGATAGTTGTAGGAGTGGCCTATGGTGCGGGTGAACGTCGTTGTGTGAGGAAGGTGTCAGAGCGGTAGAGGCGTGTCCCCACCACCGGGAGAGCCAGACCAGCAGAGCCATTACCAACAAAGAAATCCACCGGATAATTGGTGTTTGATGGTGATTGACAGCGATCGTTGAGGCCGGGAACGAGAAGAATATATAAGTGGGGATCGTGGAGGTTATTGGTCGTAGTGATCCTGTAGTGTGCCAAGCCAGGGAAGACTACCCCAGCATCATGGGTAGGTCCACTCCTGTATTATCGACTTGCTTTACCATCTGACGCATTGATCAACTGTTATCACTATTACACAAACATTTATCTATGACATGTGCCACATTAATGTGTGGCTGGCGACCCATGAATTTAGCAATATACCTTCATGAGAATTAACTTTGTGTAATGAGGATAACATCATTGGTCATATATTGTGTAATGAGGATAACATCATTGGTCATATATTGTGTAATGAGGATAACATCATTGGTCATATATTGTGTAATGAGGATAACATCATTGGTCATATATTGTGTAATGAGGATAACATCATTGGTCGTATAATGTGTAATGAGGATAACGTCATTGGTCATATATTGTGTAATGAGAATAACATCATTGGTCATATATTGTGTAATGAGGATAACATCATTGGTCATATATTGTGTAATGAGGATAACATCATTGGTCATATATTGTGTAATGAGGATAACATCATTGATCATATATTGTGTAATGAGGATAACTTCATTGGTCATATATTGTGTAATGAGGATAACATCATTGGTCATATATTGTGTAATGGGGATAACATCATTGGTCATATATTGTGTAATGAGGATAACATCATTGGTCATATATTGTGTCATGAGGATAACATCATTGGTCATATATTGTATAATGAGGATAACATCATTGGTCATATATTAATGTGTAATGAGGATAACATCATTGATCATATATTGTGTGATGAGGATAACATCACTGGTCATATATTGTGTAATGAGGATAACTTCATTGGTCATATAATGTGTAATGAGGATAACATCATTTGTCATATATTGTGTAATGAGGATAACATCATTGGTCATATATTAATGTGTAATGAGGATAACATCATTGGTCATATATTGTGTAATGAGGATAACATCATTGGTCATGTATTGTGTAATGAGGATAACATCATTGGTCATATATTATGTAATGAGGATATCTTCATTGGTTGTATATTGTGTAATGAGGATAACATCATTGGTCATATATTGTGTAATGAGGATAACATCATTGGTCATATATTAATGTGTAATGAGGATAACATCATTGGTCATATATTGTGTAATGAGGATATCTTCATTGGTCATATATTGTGTAATGAGGATAACATCATTGGTCATATATTGTGTACTGAGGATAACATCATTGGTCATGTATTGTGTAATGAGGATAACATCATTGGTCATATATTGTGTAATGAAGATATCTTCATTGGTCGTATATTGTGTAATGAGGATAACATCATTGGTCATATATTGTGTAATGAGGATAACATCATTGGTCATATATTAATGTGTAATGAGGATAACATCATTGGTCATATATTGTGTAATGAGGATAACATCATTGGTCATATATTGTGTACTGAGGATAACATCATTGGTCATGTATTGTGTAATGAGGATAACATCATTGGTCATATATTGTGTAATGAGGATATCTTCATTGGTCGTATATTGTGTAATGAGGATAACATCATTGGTCATATATTGTGTAATGAGGATAACATCATTGGTCGTATATTGTGTAATGAGGATAACATCATTGGTTATATATTGTGTAATGAGGATAACATCATTGGTCATATATTGTGTAATGAGGATAACTTCATTGGTCGTATATTGTGTAATGAGGATAACATCATTGGTCATATATTGTGTAATGGGGATAACATCATTGGTTGTATATTGTGTAATGAGGATAACATCATTGGTCATATATTGTGTAATGAGGATAACATCATTGGTCATATAATGTGTAATGAGGATAACTTCATTGGTCGTATATTGTGTAATGAGGATAACATCATTGGTTGTATATTGTGTAATGAGGATAACATCATTGGTCATATATTGTGTAATGAGGATAACATCATTGGTCATATATTGTGTAATGAGGATAACATCATTGGTTGTATATTGTTTTATGAGGATAACATCATTGGTCATATATTGTGTAATGAGGATAACATCATTGGTCATATATTGTGTAATGAGGATAACTTCATTGGTCATATATTGTGTAATGAGGATAACATCATTGGTCATATAATGTGTAACGAGGATAACATCATTGGTCGTATAATGTGTAATGAGGATAACATCATTGGTCATATATTGAGTAATGAGGATAAAGTTGAGGTGAGTAATTTGCTACTTACATTAGCCAAGGCAACATTAGTGAGATGATTGAATAATGTGTTGTTATTGTGTATGAAATACTTGTGAATGATTATAAGAGATTACCATAGTCTCATCCTCTTGCTTATATTTATTGTAATATTTATTGTAATATCCCTGGGGATAGGGGAGAAAGAATACTTCCCACGTATTCCCTGCGTGTCGTAGAAGGCGACTAAAAGGGGAGGGAGCGGGGGGCTGGAAATCTTCCCCCCTCGTTTTTTTTTTAATTTTCCAAAACAAGGAACAGAGAAGGGGGCCAGGTGAGGATATTCCCTCCAAGGCCCAGTCCTCTGTTCTTAATGCTACCTCGCTAATGCGGGAAATGGCGAATAGTTTGAAAGAAAAAAGAAGATTTAATGTTTGAGTCAAAATCTATGACTCACACATGGCTTGGCACAGATGATGCACCAGTTCTTCTCATCGTTATGTTTAGCTTTCAATAGTGAGCAAGTTTACTCCTGTAAAATGTTTAAAGAATGATATAAGGAAGGCTAGACATTAAGTTGTACTGTAGATATATATTTAGGTAGTTTGTTTTATATTAAAGACAACTGAAGAAACTTTTGTTTCTGATGATTTACAAATTCCACAGAGTATTGTGAATAGTGATTTAGAATATTGTATTATGATATAAAGTGATATGGATTTTGTATGTCAGGGAAGATTTGGGATTAATTGATGTAACTACCATAGGTAATATACTTGCAAGATAACAGCAGAATCCCACATACAAATATCCATCTGTTTCTCAAAGTATTGTTCACTGTAGACTGACCGTCTTGACAGCAAATACTTGATCCCACAACTCCATTATAGATCTACGCTTATCACTTTTGATAGAGTATCATCATTCACCAAATTTGTTGATTATTAGTTGTAGTTTGTGTTAGAAGAGTTAGAGAAACATACTTTAACTGTTACCTACAATTATAAAGTAAATTACAGTATTTGTTAAAGATTGTAAGTTTCAGTTCAGTGATGGCTTCTTCATACAGCAGTTTGGTAAGAGGATGGGGAATCTTCTCTCAGACTTCTTAAATCATTCATATATTAAATTCTTTGAAAGCCAGATACTTTATAACATCTTAACTGGCAGTATCAAATGGTACTGGTAAGTTCATGATATTCTTTATTTGTGGTCGATTGATAAAGATGAAGATTTATTTCTCAACAATATGGATTTTTTGGTAGACTCAATAAAGTTCTCTGTTGAAACTGAGGCACACATTACATCGGCATTCTTAGACTGTAATATTCATAGGGATGGAAATAAGTTATAATTTTGCTCATATAAACCCTTAAGTGCTCATTCCCATATTAAGTACTACTCTGCTCATCACGGTAAAGTGAAGTGGTCTGTGTTTCATCTATGTTTCGTAGAGAATTTTACATTTGTAGTCTGGAATTCATTGATGATGAATTTTGTAATATCTGTGACTTTGGTTATGAATACAGTATCTGGAACATTTTCTTGATTCAGCATGTAATTTTGCTCGTCTTTTTACAATATTCATCCTGAAGAATCATTTGTGAAGAAAAAGTGACTGTTATTACCCTATTGTAAGAACATGTTTAATGCTCCTGTTTTGTTATAAACTTTTGATGTTCATGTAGTCTTCAGCAATAAATGATACTCTCAAGGAAATTCTCATCAGAAATTCTGTAAGTTCTCAGAAGGGTTGTGTGTACGGTATCCCCTGTAAAGAGTGTGATCAGTTTTACATTGGTTAAACTTGAAAAGGTTCCTAGTGTTACGGTCAGATAGCATAAAGACAGTGTTAGGCATGATCAGGAATGTAATGCAATATTTGTCCACCTTAGAAATGTTGGTCATCAAATTTACTGGAGTAGTGTGAAGGTTATCACATACATTAACTCAGTAATGGATAGAAGCATCTTCCATAAAACAGTAGAGTTATTTAGATTAGTCAAAATGTTGGTCTATATAAATTATTCAAGTTTATAAGTTGAAAAATTGTATGTTTCCCGGAAAATAGGTTATCCTGAGTTTGTAACATGAGAGAGGTGAGGTCATTGAGGATGACCCTAATCCCTTCTCCTGTCTCATAATTCATTTGCCTGTCCTTCCCAGTGGCTGCTAGTTCATGATATTCTAGTTCTCTCCATCTGTGCTCAGTCTTGTCTGTCTTTCCCAGTGGCAGCTAGTTCATTATATTCTAGTTCTCTCCATCTGTACTCAGTCTTGCCTGTTCTTCCCAGTGGCAGCTAGTTTATTATATTCTGGTTCTCTCTGTCTGTACTCAGTCATGAAGTGTATATATGAAAGCACTTGACAAGTCTTGAAGTGTATATGTGAAAGCACTTGTCACCATATTTTCCTTTTCCTGGTGGTTTTACCTGCATCTTATGTAGTCTTGCCGCTTGTGTACTTTTGGCATATTTTTTCTATACAGAGAGACTTTTGGATGTTAATGTGCTGAGAGGTGCAACTGGAGGGATGTCTGATCATTATCTTGTGGAGGCTAAGGTGAAGATTAGTATGGGTTTTCAGAAAAGAGGAGTGAATGTTGGGGTGAAGAGGGTGGTGAGAGTAAGTGAGCTTGGGAAGGAGACCTGTGTGGGGAAGTACCAGGAGAGACTGTGTACAGAATGGAAAAAGGTGAGAACAATGGAAGTAAGGGGAGTGGGGGAGGAATGGGATGTATTTAGGGAATCAGTGATGGATTGCGCAAAAGATGCTTGTGGCATGAGAAGAGTGGGAGGTGGGCTGTTTAGAAAGGGTAGTGAGTGGTGGGATGAAGAAGTAAGAGTATTAGTGAAAGAGAAGAGAGAGGCATTTGGACGATTTTTGCAGGGAAAAAATGCAATTGAGTGGGAGAAGTATAAAAGAAAGAGACAGGAGGTCAAGAGAAAGGTGCAAGAGGTGAAAAAAAGGGCAAATGAGAGTTGGGGTGAGAGACTATCAGTAAATTTTAGGGAGAATAAAAAGATGTTCTGGAAGGAGGTAAATAGGGTGCGTAAGACAAGGGAGCAAATGGGAACTTCAGTGAAGGGCGTAAATGGGGAGGTGATAACAAGTAGCGGTGATGTGAGAAGGAGATGGAATGAGTATTTTGAAGGTTTGTTGAATGTGTCTGATGACAGAGTGGCAGATATAGGGTGTTTTGGTCGAGGTGGTGTGCAAAGTGAGAGGGTTAGGGAAAATGATTTGGTAAACAGAGAAGAGGTTGTAAAAGCTTTGCGGAAGATGAAAGCCGGCAAGGCAGCAGGTTTGGATGGTATTGCAGTGGAATTTATTAAGAAAGGGGGTGACTGTATTGTTGACTGGTTGGTAAGGTTATTTAATGTATGTATGACTCATGGTGAGGTGCCTGAGGATTGGCGGAATGCGTGCATAGTGCCATTGTACAAAGGCAAAGGGGATAAGAGTGAGTGCTCAAATTACAGAGGTATAAGTTTGTTGAGTATTCCTGGTAAATTATATGGGAGGGTATTGATTGAGAGGGTGAAGGCATGTACAGAGCATCAGATTGGGGAAGAGCAGTGCGGTTTCAGAAGTGGTAGAGGATGTGTGGATCAGGTGTTTGCTTTGAAGAATGTATGTGAGAAATACTTAGAAAAGCAAATGGATTTGTATGTAGCATTTATGGATCTGGAGAAGGCATATGATAGAGTTGATAGAGATGCTCTGTGGAAGGTATTAAGAATATATGGTGTGGGAGGCAAGTTGTTAGAAGCAGTGAAAAGTTTTTATCGAGGATGTAAGGCATGTGTACGTGTAGGAAGAGAGGAAAGTGATTGGTTCTCAGTGAATGTAGGTTTGCGGCAGGGGTGTGTGATGTCTCCATGGTTGTTTAATTTGTTTATGGATGGGGTTGTAAGGGAGGTTAATGCAAGAGTCCTGGAAAGAGGGGCAAGTATGAAGTCTGTTGGGGATGAGAGAGCTTGGGAAGTGAGTCAGTTGTTGTTCGCTGATGATACAGCGCTGGTGGCTGATTCATGTGAGAAACTGCAGAAGCTGGTGACTGAGTTTGGTAAAGTGTGTGGAAGAAGAAAGTTGAGAGTAAATGTGAATAAGAGCAAGGTTATTAGGTACAGTAGGGGTGAGGGTCAAGTCAATTGGGAGGTGAGTTTGAATGGAGAAAAACTGGAGGAAGTGAAGTGTTTTAGATATCTGGGAGTGGATCTGTCAGCGGATGGAACCATGGAAGCGGAAGTGGATCATAGGGTGGGGGAGGGGGCGAAAATTTTGGGAGCCTTGAAAAATGTGTGGAAGTCGAGAACATTATCTCGGAAAGCAAAAATGGGTATGTTTGAGGGAATAGTGGTTCCAACAATGTTGTATGGTTGCGAGGCGTGGGCTATGGATAGAGATGTGCGCAGGAGGATGGATGTGCTGGAAATGAGATGTTTGAGGACAATGTGTGGTGTGAGGTGGTTTGATCGAGTAAGTAACGTAAGGGTAAGAGAGATGTGTGGAAATAAAAAGAGCGTGGTTGAGAGAGCAGAAGAGGGTGTTTTGAAATGGTTTGGGCACATGGAGAGAATGAGTGAGGAGAGATTGACCAAGAGGATATATGTGTCGGAGGTGGAGGGAACGAGGAGAAGAGGGAGACCAAATTGGAGGTGGAAAGATGGAGTGAAAAAGATTTTGTGTGATCGGGGCCTGAACATGCAGGAGGGTGAAAGGAGGGCAAGAAATAGAGTGAATTGGAGTCATGTGGTATACAGGGGTTGACGTGCTGTCAGTGGATTGAAGCAAGGCATGTGAAGCGTCTGGGGTAAACCATGGAAAGCTGTGTAGGTATGTATATTTGCGTGTGTGGACGTGTGTATGTACATGTGTATGGGGGGGGGGGGGGGTTGGGCCATTTCTTTCGTCTGTTTCCTTGCGCTACCTCGCAGATGCGGGAGACAGCGACAAAGTATAAAAAAAAAAAAAAAAAAAAAAAAAGATGTGCTGAGAAGGGCAGTTGGTGGGATATAGAGGTTTTCAGAAAAGAGGAAACAATGTTGGGAGGAAGAAAGTGGTGAGAGTAAGTGAGCTTGGAAAGGAGACTTGTATGAAGATAACAGACAGATCAAATGTAGAATGGCAAAAGGTGTAAATGGAGTGAGGAGAGTGGTTCAAGAATGGGAGGTATTTAGGGAAGCATTAATGGCATTAATGGTATGTACAAGACTTACAAGTGGCATGTGAAAGGTAGGAGGTTGGGATGAAGAAATTAAGTTGCTAGTAAAAGAGAAAAGAGAGGCATTTGAGCAGAACATACAGGGAAGATTGCAAACGATTGGGAGATGTATAAGAGTGTCAGGAGGTCAAGAGGAAGGTGCATGGGTTGAAAAAGAGGGCAAATAAGATTGGGATGAGAGAGTATCATTAAACTTTAGGGTGAATAATAAGATATGTTAGAAGGGTGTAAGTGATATGAGAAAGACTAGAGAACAAATGGGAACATTGGCGATCAGGGCAAAAGGGTGAGTGTTAACCGGTGGTGATGAAGTTTGGAGGAGATGGAGTAAGAATTTTGAAGGATTGTTAAATGTGATTGATGATAGAGTGGTCAAGGTGGTGTGTGAAGTGAGAAGAGTCAGGGAGAATGGTTTGGTGAAGAGAGAATAGGTGACAAAAGCCTTGCATAAGATCAAATGGGGAGAGACTGGTTGTTGCTGGTGAACTTGATGAGAAAGGGGGTGACTGTTTTGTTGATTGGTTGGTAAGGATATTCAGGTATTTATGAATCATGGTGAGGTCCCTGAGGATTGGCAGATACATGCATAGTGCCACTTTATAAAGGCAAGAGGGATAAAGGCGAGTGTTCAAATCACAGGGATATAAATTCTTTTAGTATACTAGGTAAGTTGCATGGGAGGATATTGATTGAGAGGGTAAAGGCATGTACAGAGCATTAGATTCAAGGAGAGCAGTGTGGTTTCAAAAGTGGTACAGGATGTGTGGATCAGATGTTTGCTCTAAAGAATGTGTGAGAAATACTTAGAGGAAAAACAAATGGATTTCTATGTGGCATTTATGGATTTGTAGAAGGCATGTGATAGGGTTGACAGAGATGCTTTGTGGAAGGTCCTGAGAATATATGGTGTAGGAGGTAAGCTGCTAGAAGCAGGAAGAAACTGTCAGTGGTGTATGGCTTGTGTATGAGTAAGAAGAGAGGAGAGTGAATGGTTTCAAGTGAAGTTGGTCTGCAGCAGGGTTGTGTGATGTTACTGTGGTTTATCAATTTGTTTATGGATGGGATGGTGAGGGAGGTAAATGCAAGTCTTGAAGAGAGAGGTGAGTATTCAGCCTGTAGTGGATAAGAGGGCTGGGAAGTTGAGTCATTTGTTGTTTGCTGATGATACAGCACTGGTGATATTCTTGAGTGAGAAACTGCAGATGTTGGTGATTGAGTTTGGAAGAGTGTGTGAAAGGAAAAAGTTGAGAGTGGAATGTGAATAAAGCAAGATTGTTATGTTCAGCAGGATTGAGGGACAGATTAGTTGGGGGTGTGAGTTTGAATAGAGGAAAATTGAAGGAAGTGAAGTGTCTAGATATCTGAGAGTGGATGTGGCTCTGATTGGAAACATAGAAGTGGATGCGAGTCTTAGGGTCGGGTAGGGACAAAGGTTCTGGGAACACTGAAGAAATTGTGAAAAGAGTGAACATTATATGGGAGAATAAAGATGGGTATGTTTGAAGGAATAGTAGTCTCAGCAATATTATGTGGATGTGAGGCATGGGCAATAGATAAGGCTATGTGAAGAAGGGTGGATGTGTTGGAAATGAAATGTGTGAGGATATTTAATGGTGAGGTGGTATGATCGATTAAGTGATTAAAGGGTAAGAGAGATGTGTAGTAATAAAAAGTGTGGTTGAGAGAGCAGAAGAGGGTATGATGAAATGATTAGGATGCATGGAGAAAATGGGTGAGGAAAAGATGTATGTCAGAAGTGGAGAGAACACGGAGAACGGGGAGACCAAATTGGAGGTGGAAGGATGAAGTGAAAAAGATTGTAAGCAACAGGGGCCTGAACATGCAGGAGGGTGAGAGGCATGCATGTAATAGAGTGAATTGGAATGATGTGGTTTTCTGGGGACGACATGCCATCAGTGGACTGAACCAAGGCATGTAAAACATTTGGGATAAACTATGAAAAGGTCTTTGGAGCCTGGATATGGATGGGGAGCTGTGTTTTTGGTGCATTACATATGTCAGGGTGTGTATGGATGTGGGTGGTTGTGGCTTTTATTCTTCAGTTTCATGGCACTACCTCGTTGATGCAGGGGATGGCAGTGCTGTTTTCTGTGGGGTTGGATGGCACCAGGAATGGATAAAGACAAGTAAATATGAATATGTACATGTGTGTATATATTTTATTTTCTATTCGTATTATACTTCGTCACTGTCTCCTGCACCAGCGAGGTAGTGCAAGGAAACAGATGAAAGAATGGCCCAACCCACATGTCTATACATAAATGCCCACACATGTGCATACACATACCTAAACATTTCAACGTATACATACATATGCATCCACAGACATATACATATATACACATGTACATATCCGTACTTGCTGCCTTCATCCATTCCCGTCGCCACCCTGCCATATGTAAAATGGCACCCCCCCTTCCCCCACACGTGTGCATGGTAGCGCTAGGGAAAGACATCATAGCTACATTCATTCACACTCAGTCTCTAGCTGTCATGTGTAATGCACCGAAACCACAGCTCCCTCTCCACATCAAGGCTTCACAAAACTTTCCATGGTTTACCCCAAACACTTCACATGCCTTGGTTCACTCCATTGACAGCACGTCGATGCCAGTATACCACATCGTTCCAATTCACTCTATTCCTTGCACGCCTTTCACCCTCCTGTATGTTCAGGCCCCGATCACTCAAGATCTTTTTCACTCCATCCTTCCACCTCCAATTTGGTCTCCCACTTCTCTTCATTCCCTCCACCTCCGACATATATCCTCTTGGTCAGTCTTTCCTTACTCGTTCTCTCCATGTAACCAAACCAATTCAATACACCCTCTTCTGCTCTCTCAACCACACTCTTTTTATTATCACACATCTCTCTTACCCTTTCATTACTTACTCCATCAAATCATCTTACAGCACATATTGTCCTCTAACATATATATGTATATAAATGCTGATAACCACAAAGAAAATTAAACATGATAAGTTCCAAAGTGCACGTTTGTGTAATGATTACATCATCAGGGGAGATGCAAGAATGAGATAGAAGACTTCGAGCAGTCAACTTGTACACAAAATAGTGGCAGAGCTAAAACACCTTTGGTACACGAGTGTTTCTGGTTGCTGTTGTTCAGGTTTGGCACTGTGCCTGTCATAAAATTTTATTATGTGGGCAAGACCGGGAACCATTTACAAATTTTGCTTATGAGAAAGCTATGCAGTTTGTATAGACCTTCACTAATATTCATGTTAAAATTCTTTGTGTGTTAGATAAGATTTTTTTTTTTTTTTTTTTTTTTTTTTTTTTTTATACTTTGTCGCTGTCTCCCGCGTTTGCGAGGTAGCGCAAGGAAACAGACGAAAGAAATGGCCCAACCCCCCCATACACATGTACATACACACGTCCACACACGCAAATATTCATACCTACACAGCTTTCCATGGTTTACCCCAGACGCTTCACATGCCTTGATTCAATCCACTGACAGCACGTCAACCCCTGTATACCACATCGCTCCAATTCACTCTATTCCTTGCCCTCCTTTCACCCTCCTGCATGTTCAGGCCCCGATCACACAAAATCCTTTTCACTCCATCTTTCCACCTCCAATTTGGTCTCCCTCTTCTCCTCGTTCCCTCCACCTCCGACACATATATCCTCTTGGTCAATCTTTCCTCACTCATTCTCTCCATGTGCCCAAACCACTTCAAAACACCCTCTTCTGCTCTCTCAACCACGCTCTTTTTATTTCCACACATCTCTCTTACCCTTACGTTACTTACTCGATCAAACCACCTCACACCACACATTGTCCTCAAACATCTCATTTCCAGCACATCCATCCTCCTACGCACAACTCTATCCATAGCCCACGCCTCGCAACCATACAACATTGTTGGAACTACTATTCCTTCAAACATACCCATTTTTGCTTTCCGGGATAATGTTCTCGACTTCCACACATTTTTCAAGGCTCCCAAAATTTTCGCCCCCTCCCCCACCCTATGATCCACTTCCGCTTCCATGGTTCCATCCGCTGACAGATCCACTCCCAGATATCTAAAACACTTCACTTCCTCCAGCCTCTCACCATTCAAACTCACCTCCCAATTGACTTGACCCTCAACCCTACTGTACCTAATAACCTTGCTCTTATTGACATTTACTCTTAACTTTCTTCTTCCACACACTTTACCAAACTCCGTCACCAGCTTCTGCAGTTTCTCACATGAATCCGCCACCAGCGCTGTATCATCAGCGAACAACAACTGACTCACTTCCCAAGCTCTCTCATCCCCAACAGACTTCATACTTGCCCCTCTTTCCAAAACTCTTGCATTTACCTCCCTAACAACCCCATCCATAAACAAATTAAACAACCATGGAGACATCACACACCCCTGCCGCAAACCTACATTCACTGAGAACCAATCACTTTCCTCTCTTCCTACACGTACACATGCCTTACATCCTCGATAAAAACTTTTCACTGCTTCTAACAACTTTCCTCCCACACCATATATTCTTAATACCTTCCACAGAGCATCTCTATCAACTCTATCATATGCCTTCTCCAGATCCATAAATGCTACATACAAATCCATTTGCTTTTCTAAGTATTTCTCACATACATTCTTCAAAGCAAACACCTGATCCACACATCCTCTACCACTTCTGAAACCACACTGCTCTTCCCCAATCTGATGCTCTGTACATGCCTTCACCCTCTCAATCAATACCCTCCCATATAATTTACCAGGAATACTCAACAAACTTATACCTCTGTAATTTGAGCACTCACTCTTATCCCCTTTGCCTTTGTACAATGGCACTATGCAAGCATTCCGCCAATCCTCAGGCACCTCACCATGAGTCATACATACATTAAATAACCTTACCAACCAGTCAACAATACAGTCACCCCCTTTTTTAATAAATTCCACTGCAATACCATCCAAACCTGTTAGATAAGATAAGATTCAATATTTCACTAGGTCAAGGAGTTACAGTTAAAAACTGAATTAGCATTATGTTTTGTGGATGGATGTTAGACAATGACAGATTATTTTGAGTAAATGCTGCCATCTTGGAATGTGGTCAGGAGTATCAGACACAGTTTTGAAAAGGGACCATCCAAAGACTGTCCTTATGAAGTTTATTGTGAATGAGCTTGATAGTTTAGAGGAAAAGATTTGTATGTGAAAAGTTTACAGATGGATAACAGATGCCAAGTGATGGCAAAAGTACACATTACTTTAAGCCAGTAAAGCTAAAAATGAAAGGGATATATAATCATGGTATTGGCATAGAATTAGAAAGTGCATTAGCATACACTATTCTCTCCGTTGAATACATAACTGCAGGGATTTAGAGCTATAGATGATTTATTGTTACAGTTTCTCTTCACGTGGGGCCTTGGTGGCTGTAATGACTCATCTACTTCTGTATATATTCAGCTTTTTTCCTGTATCAGGACTTAGCCTCCATAACAGTTGTATTATTTCACAGTGATTCTGAAAGAATGAAAAAAAGATATTTTACATGAAATGGTTATCAGTGAATTGAGCTTTTAACCAGAAGTTACATTGTTGTATTTAGTTCATTTTCATTACAGTTATACATAATCATTTCAGAGGAATTGACTGCTAGTCTTGAGAAACTGCGCGTTGTATCAGGTGACCCAAGTCCTGAGCCTTTTGAAGAGCTAATCAACCACCTTCATGAACTTGGTGAGTAATTATAAGTATATTAGTTACAGCATCACAGTTTTTCCATCACATGGTTTTGGAGACATATTGATATGTCTTGTTTATATATTTTCATTTGATTCTGGATACAGTATCCTAGCACCATGCAAGCTAAAGTTAGGGGACATCATTGCAGTCATTATACTAATAACATAAATAATGCCATATTTATTAACTAATTTCCTCTTTTCATGGATAGGTCAGGTTCATACAGCTTTTCACCTCACTCATGAGCATTCTCCCCATGTATCCTGACTGGTAAAGTGAAACATTAGTGTCTGCATTAGTATTACTACACTCTGCACACTAAGTCCATTCATAATGTAATATAAAAGTCTCTGTTTACATTTCTTCCTTTGCACACAAAATAGCTACCAGCATCTAGGTGGAAATAATTCCTTTGGCATCTTTATCTGAAATAACTGAAACACTTATCAGTTCTCTCACAGCATTTATCCATCTTGCTGTACTACTGTATAGCCATATGTTGTACATGACAGTATTATAATTAAAGACTCATCATCACCAATGATATCCTCTTGCCACATTTTCTTTTTATCATATTTTGCTCTGTTTATCATCCTGATTCCAATATAATGCATACATTTTCCATCTCTACTGCCAATACACAAGTTTTTGGTTATGGAGGGATCCCCAGGAGCATCTGGGGAGCACTTTTCCAATGTGAGAGTGAGACGCTCTTTTACCTGTAGATGAAGTTACCTGCACTTTGAGGAGGCTGGCAGATGCTCAATCACAGGACTTATTGACCAAACAGCAAGCAACCCAAGACTGTGATATTACAGTGCAGAGTCTTTATGTTTTGTTTCTAGTCTGTTGGAGCATTATATTCAAGATTATAGTTTTTTCCAGGATGGAAGAAGAGATGGAATGATAGATTGTAATAGTAGCTGGCGCTTAATGCTGCTGCTGTTGTTCAGTGGTTGTAGTAGTAGTGGGTGGCAGGCAAACACCAACCAGGGAAGTACTGCTTTTTTGGGTTTCAGGTTAGATAGTGGTGGCAGTGTAATGAGCTTGCACTGCAGTCTTTGTTTTGAACCCCCTTTCAGGCCATAGATTGCTGTCTTTTTTTTTTTCCCTTACCTCACATGTGGGTTACTGGCATTCAATCCCAATCTCATACCCTCTTTTTCTCATATGCAACAGATAGAATCACATAACTCACACATATCTATTTTTTCTTAGTTTGCAGTATTTCAAACTGTGGCACTACAACTGTGAAATAATTTCCCGACTCCAGTTTGGAGCGGTGCTACTGGTTGAAAGGGTTTGAGTGTATCCCAGGCCCACCTGGCCTCTATCATGCAGCTAGGATTCATCCTACTTCCTCAGCTAATGTTCCAAGACCTGGTTCTTTATATATCCATCACTGCATCATTCTCAGTCTTGATTATAACTTTCTGGATGTTGAACACCTCTTTTGTTTTTTCTTCCCCTGATGTAGAACACACTCTAGCCAGCTAGCATTTGCAAAGTATAAGAGAGCATAGAACGAATTTAGTAGGTTAAGAAAAGAGGAGCAAAGAAACTTTGGGAAAAATAGTATGGACAAAGTAGCTGGAAAACCGAAACCATACCTTAGATTCAGCAGGAGCCATTTGTCAGTTAAAGGAGTCAAAAGAAAAATTGTACAGGATGATGTAAGCTTACATGAGAAACTTAATAGCAAGTTCGGAAGTATTTTCACAGTGGAAGACACTATGACCCTAATACAAGTGAAATGGGATAGAGAAGAAGTTTGGGAAATCATTGACATATGTAGAAAGGTTATCAACAGAATACTAAAAAGACTTAAAGCATACCAGACTCATGGTGCTGATGAAGTTTCATTTGTGTTAAAGAGGTGTGCAGATATGCTTGATAGACCACTTGTATTACTGTTGGAATTGTCTCTGGAGATAGGCATGCAGTGTTAAGGGAATGGAAAAGGACAAACGTGATACCAGTATATAAGAAAGGAGGCTGGAAGAGGCATTAAACTCCAGTAAGGTTTCACTAACGAGTTTGGTGTTTAAGGTCCTAGGAAAGATTATTAGAAAGGTAGCGGATGGCATTTTAGGGAAGATAAATTTCCCAAGTGGGTGACAGCATGGTTTTAGTAAAAGGAGGTTATGTTTAACTAACCTCTAAGAGCATCAGATTGGGGAAGAGGAGTGTTGTTTCAGAAGCGATAGATGATGTGTTGATCACATGTTTACTTTGAAAAACGTATGTGAGAAATACTTAGAAAAACAGATGGATTTGCACGTAGCATTTATGGATCTGGAGAAGGCATATGATAGGGTGAATAGAGATGCTTTTGGAAGGTTTTAAGAGTGTATTGTATGGGAGGTAAGTTGCTAGAAGCAGTCTAAAGCTTTTGCCAAGGATGTAAGGCATGTGTATGGGTAGGAAGAAAGGAAAGTGATTAGTTCCCGGTGAATGTCAGTTTGCGGCAGGGGTGCGTGATGTCTCCATGGTTATTTAATTTGTTTATGGATGGGGTGGTTAGGGAGGTGAATGCAAGAGTTTAAGAGAGAGGGGCAAGTATGCAGTCTGTTGTGGATGAGAGGGCTTGGGAAGTGAGTCACTTGATGTTCGCTGATGATACAGTGAGAAAATGCAGAAGCTGGTGACTGAGTTTGGTAAAGTGTGTGAAAGAAGAAAGCTGAGAGTAAATGTGAATAAGAGCAAGATCATTAGGTTCATTAGGGTTGAGCAACAAGTTAATTGGGAGGTTAGATGAATGGAGAAAAACTGGAGTAAGTAAAGTGTTCCCGGTGAATGTCAGTTTGCGGCAGGGGTGTGTGATGTCTCCATGGTTATTTAATTTGTTTATGGATGGGGTGGTTAGGGAGGTGAATGCAAGAGTTTAAGAGAGAGGGGCAAGTATGCAGTCTGTTGTGGATGAGAGGGCTTGGGAAGTGAGTCACTTGATGTTCGCTGATGATACAGTGAGAAAATGCAGAAGCTGGTGACTGAGTTTGGTAAAGTGTGTGAAAGAAGAAAGCTGAGAGTAAATGTGAATAAGAGCAAGATCATTAGGTTCATTAGGGTTGAGCAACAAGTTAATTGGGAGGTTAGATGAATGGAGAAAAACTGGAGGAAGTAAAGTGTTTTAGATTTCTGGGAGTGGATTTAGCAGCAGATGGAACCATGGAAATGGAAGTGAGTCATAGGGTGGGGGAAGGGGCAAAGGTTCTGGGAGCATTGAAGAATGTGTGAAAGGCAAGAATGTTATCTTGGAGAGCAAAAATGGGTATGTTTGAAGAAATAGTGGTTTTAACAATGTTATATGGTTGAGAGGCAAGGGCTATAGATAGGTTTGTGTGGAGGAGGGTGGATGTGTTGGAACTGTAACACTTTGATTTAACAATGGTCTTAGCTCCTTCCCAGGCGATATGGTGATCGGAGGCAGCTTTATGTTGGAATAAGCTATCCTAACACTATACTTACGTTGTGAGATCCTAGTCTCCAAATCTTTCCCTGATTGTCCAATATAAAATGTTTAAGGACAATATGTAGTGTGAGGCGGTTTGATTGAGTAAATGATAAAAGGATGAGAGAGATGTATGATAATGAAAAGAGTTTGGTATAGAGAGCAGAAGAGGGTGTGTGGAAATGATTTGGACACATGGAGAGAATGAGTGAGGAAAGATTGACAAAGAGGATGTATGTGTCAGAGGTAGAGGGAAGACCAAATTGGAGGTGGAAGCATGGAGTGAAAACGATTTTGAGGGATTGGGGCTTGAACATACAGGAGGGTGAAAAGCATTCAAGGAACAGAGTGAATTGAACGATGTGGTTTACCTGGGTTGATATACTGTCAATGGATCGAACCAGGGCATGTGAAGCATCTGGGGTAAACCATGTAATGCTTTGTGGGGCCTGGATGTGGAAAGGGAGCTTTGGTTTCAGTGCATTATACATGACAGCTAGAGACTGAGTGTGAATGAATGTGGCCTTTGTTGTCTTTTTCTAGTGCTACCTCGTGTGCGGGGTGAGGTGCTATTTCATGTGTGGCGGGGTGGCAATGTGAAATGATGAAGGCAGCAAGTATGAGTATGTAAATGTGTGTATATGTATATGTCTGTGTGTGTGTATGTATGTATATGTGATGTGTGGGCATTTTTGTATATACACGTGTATGTGGGTGGGTTGGGCCATTCTCTCGTCTGTTTCCTTGTGCTACCTTGTTAATGTGGGAGACGGCGATTAAGTATAATGAAATAAAGATATTTATATTTATTTTATCATACTTAGTCGGTCTCCCATGTTAGCGAGGTAGCACAAGGAAACAGACGAAAGAGTGGCCCAACCCACCCACATACACATGTATATACATAAACACCCACACATGCACACATATATACCTATACATTTCAACGTATACATACATATACATACCCAGACATATACACATGTGCATATTCATACTTGCTTTGATCCATTCCCGTCACCACCCCACCACACATGAAATAGCACTCCCCCATGCATGCGCGAGGTAGCGCTAGGAAAAGACAACAAAGGCCACATTTGTTCACACTCAGTCTGTAGCTGGCATATGTAATGCACTGAAACCGCTGCTCCCAGGCCCCACAAAACTTTCCATGGTGTACTCCAGACGCACCACATGCCCTGGTTCAATCCACTGACAGCGTGTCAACCCCATTATATCACATCGTTCCAATTCACTCTCTTCCTTGCATGCCTTTCACCCTCCTGTATGTTCAGGCCCCGATCACTCAAAATCTTTTTCACTCCAGCCCTCCCCCTCCAATTTGGTCTCCTGCTTCTTGTTCCCTCTACCTCTGACACATATATCCTCTTTATCAATCTTTCCTCACTCATTCTATCCATGCAACCAAACCATTTCAACATACCCTCATCTGCTCTCTCAACCACACTCTTTTTACTACCAAACATCTCTCTTACCCCTCACACCACATAGTTTCCTCAAACATTTCATTTCCAACACATTCACTCTCCGCACAACCTTATCTATAGCCCATGCCTCGCAACCATACAATGTCGTTGAAACCATTATCCCTTCAAACATACCCATTTTTGCTCTCCAAGATAACATTCTCGCCTCCCACACATTCTTCAACGCTCCGAGAACATTTGCACCCTAACTCACCCTGTGTCTCGCTTCCACTTTCTTGGTTCCATCCGCTGCTAAGTCCACTCCCAGATAACTAAAACACTTCACTTCCTCCAGTTTTTCTCCATTTAAACTAGCCTCCCAGTTAACATGTCCCTCAACCCTACTGAACCTAATAACCTTGCTCTTATTCACATTTACTATCAACTTTCTTCTTTTAACACTTTACCAAACTCAGTCACCAACCTCTGCATTTTCTCACCTGAATCAGCCACCAGCGCTGTATCATCAGTGAACAACAACTGACTCACTTCCCAAGCCTTCTCATCCAGAATAGACTGCATACTAGCTCCTCTCTCCAGAACTCATGCATTCACCTCCCTAACAACCCCATCCATAAACAAATTAAACAATTGTGGAGACATCATGTACCTGTGCCGCAAACCGACTTTCACTGGGAACCAATCACTTTCCTCTCTTCCTACTTGTACACATGCCTTACATCCTTGGTAGAAGCTTTTCACTGCTTCTAGCAACTTACCTCCCACACCATACACTTTTAAAACCTTCCACAAAGCATCTCTATCAACCCTATCATATATCTTCTCCAGATCTATAAATGCTAAATACAAGTCCATCTGTTTTTCTAAGTATTCTTTACAAACATTCTTCAAAGCAAACACATGACCCACACATCCTGTACCACTTCTGAAGCCACACTGCTCTTCCCCAATCTGATGCTCTGTACATATCTTCACCCTCTCAATCAATACCCTCCCATATAATTTCCAAGGAATACTCAACAAACTTACACCTCAGTAATCTGAACATTCACATATATCCCCTTTGCCTTTTTACAATGGCACTATTCGTGCATTCCGCCAATCCTCAGGCACTTCACCATGAACCATACATACATTGAATATCATTACCATCCAATCAACAACCCAGTCACCCCCCCCCCCTTTTTTTTTTTTTTTTTTATATAAAGTCCACTGCAATACCATCCAGACATGCCACCTTGCTGGCTTTCATCATCTGCAAAGCTTTCATTACCTCTTCTTTGTTTGCCAAACCATTCTCCCTGACCCTCTCACTTCGCACACCACCTTGACCAAAACACCCTATATTTGCCACTCTATCATCAAACACATTCAACAGACCTTCAAAATAATCACTCCATCTCCTTCTCATACCACTACTTGTTATTACCTCCCCATTAGCTCCTTCCGATGTTCCCATTTGTTCACTTGTCTTACGCACTTTATTTACCTCCTTCCAGAGCATCTTTTTATTTTCCCTAGAATTTAATGACTCTTACCCCAACCCTCATTTGCCCTCTTTTTCACCTTTTGCACCTTTCTCTTACCTCCTGCCACTTTCTTGTAGACTTCATCCAGTCATTTGCACTACTTCCCTGCAGAAATCGTCCAAATGCCTCTCTCTTCTCTTTCACTAACAATCTCAGTTCTTCATCCCATCACTCACTACCCTTTCTAATCTGCCTACATCCCACTTTTCTCATGCCACAAGGATCTTGTGTGCAAGCCATCACTCCTTCCTTAAATACATCCCATTCCTCCCCCACTCCCCTTACATCGTTTGCTCTCACCTTTTGCCATTCTGCACTCAATCTCTCCTTGTTCTTCCTCACACAAGTCTCCTTTCCAAGCTCACTTACTCTCACCAATCTCTTCTCCCCAACATTCTCTCTTCTTTTCTAAGAACCTTGACAAATCTTCACCTTTGTCTCTCCAATATAGTGATCAGACATCCCTCCAGCTGCCGCTCTCAGTACATTAACATCCAAAAGTCTCTCTTTCACATGCCTATCAGTTAACACGCAATCCAATAAAACCCTCTGGCCATCTCCTACTCACATATGTATATGTATGTATGTCTTTTTAAACCAGTTATTCCCAATCACCAGTCCTTTTTCAGCACACAAATCTACAAGCTTTTAACCATTTCCATTTACAACACTGAACACCCCATGTACACCAATTATTCCCTCAACCGCCACAAAGCTCACCTTTGCGTTCAAATCACCCATCACTATAACCTGGTCTTGTACTTCAAAACTGATAACACATTCACTCAGCTGCTCCCAAAACACTTGCCTTTCATGTTCTTTCTTCTCGTGCCCAGGTGCATAAGCACCTATAATCACCCATCTCTCTCCATCCTCTTTCAGTTTTACCCATATCAATCTAGAGTTTACTTTCTTACACTCTATCACATACTCCCACCATTCCTGTTTCTGGAGTAGTGCTACTCCTTCCCTAGCTCTTGTCCTCTCACCATCCCCTGACTTTACTCCTAAAACATTCCCAAACCACTCTTCCCCTTTACCCTTGAGCTTTGTTTCACTCAGAGCCAAAACTCCCAGGTTCCTTTCCTCAAACATGCTACCTATCTCTCCTTTTTTCTCATCATGGTTACATCCACAAACATTTAGACACCCCAATCTGAGCCTTTGAGGAGGATGAGCATTCCCTGCATGACTCCTTCTGTTTCCCTTTTCAGAAAGGTAAAATACAAGGAGGGGAGGGTTTCTAGCACCTGCTCCTGTCCCTTTTTCTTGCCTTCTGCGACACTTGAGGAATGCGTGGGAAGTTCAAGGGTAAAGGGAAAGAGTGGTTTGGGAATATCTTGGGAGTAAAGTCAGGGGTTAGTGAGAGGACAAGAGCAAGGGAAGGAGTAGCACTACTCCTGAAGCAGGAGTGGTGGGAGTATGATAGAGTGAAGGCATATGATAGAGTTGATGGAGATGCTTTGTGGAAGATATAAAGAATATATGGTGTGGGAGGCAAGTTGTTAGAAGCAGTGAAAAGTTTTTATCGAGGATGTAAGGCATGTGAACGTGTAGGAAGAGAGGAAAGTGATTGGTTCTCAGTGAATGTTGGTTTGCGGCAGGGGTGCGTGATGTCTCCATTGTTGTTTAATTTGTTTATGGATGGGGTTGTTAGGGTGGTGAATACAAAAGTTTTGGAAAGAGGGGCAAGTGTGCAGTCTGTTTTGGATTATAGTGTTTGGGAAGTGAGTCAGTTGTTGTTCGCTGATGATACAGTGCTGGTGGCTGATTCAGGTGAGAAACTGCAGAAGCTGTTTGGGAAAGTTTGGGAAAAGTGTGTGAAAGACGAAAGCTGAGAGTAAATGTGAATAAGCGCAAGGTTATTAGGTACAGTAGGGTTGAGGGTCAAGTCAATTGGGAGGTAAGTTTGAATGGAGAAAAACTGGAGGAAGTGAAGTGTTTTAGATATCTGGGAGTGGATCTGGCAGCGGATGGATCCATGGAAGTGGAAGTGAATCATAGGGTGGGGGAGGGGGCGAAAGTTCTGGGAGCATTGAAGAATGTGTGGAAGTCGAGAACATTATCTCGGAAAGCAAGAATTGGCATAATTGAAGGAATAGTGGTTCCAAATTGCTATATGGTTGAGGTGTGAGCTATAGATAGAGTTGTGTGGAGGAGGGTGGATGTGCTGCAAATGAGGTGTTTGAGGACAATATGTGGTGTGAGGTGGTTTGATCGAGTAAGTAATAGTAGGGTAAGAGAGATGTGTGGTAATAAAAAGGGTGTGGTTGAGAGAGCAGAAGAGGGTGTTTTGAAATGGTTTGGTCTCATGGAGAGAATGAGTGAGGAAAGATTGACCAAGAGGATATATGTGTTAGAGATGGAGGGAACAAGGAGAAGTGGGAGACCTAATTGGAGGTGGAAAGATGGGAGTGAAAAAGATTTTGAGTGATTGGGGCCTGAACATGCAGGAGGGTGAAAGGCGTGCAAGGAATAGAGTGAATTGGAACGATGTGGTATACCGGGGTCGATGTGCTGTCAATGGATTGAACCAGGGCATGTGAAGTGTCTGGGGTAAACCATGGAAAGTTGTGTGGGGCCTGGATGTGGAGAGGGAGCTGTGGTTTCGGTGCATTATTACATGATAGCTAGAGACTGAGTGTGAACGAATGTGGCTTTTGTTGTCTTCCTAGCGCTACCTCACACACATGACGGGGGAAGGGGTTGTTATTTCATGTGTGGCAGGGTGGCGATGGAAATGAATAAAGGCAGACATTAGGAATTATGTACATGTGTATATATGTATATGTCTGTGTGTGTATATATATGTATACGTTGAGATGTATAGGTATGAATATTTGCGTGTGTGGACGTGTATGTATATACCTGTGTATGTGGGTGGGTTGTATTTTAACTTTCTAAAAGGGGAAACAGAAGAAGTCACGTGGGGAGTGCTCATCCTTCTCATAGGCTCACATTGAGGTGTCTAAATGTGTGTGGATGTAACCAAGATGAGAAAAAAGGAGAGATAGGTACTATGTTTGAGGAAAGGAACCTGGATTTTTTGGCTCTGAGTGAAATGAAGCTCAAAGGTAAAGGGGATGAGTGGTTTGGGAATGTCTTGGGAGTAAAGTCAGAGGTTAGTGAGAGGAAAAGAGCAAGGGAAGATGTAGCTTTGCTCCTGAAACAGGAGTGGTGGGAGTATGTGATAGAGTGTAAGAAAGTAAACTCTAGATTGATATGGGTAAAACTGAAAGTGGATGGAGAGAGATGGGTGATTATTGGTGCATATGCACCTGGGCATGAGAAGAAAGATCATGAGAGGCAAGTGTTTTGGGAGCAGCTGAGTGTGTTAGTAGTGATTGGTGATCTGAATGCAAAGGTGAGTAATGTGGGAGTTGAGGGAATAATTGGTGTACATGGGGTGTTCAGTGTTGTAAATGGAAATGCTGAAGAGCTTGTATATTTATGTGCTGAAAAAGGACTGGTGATTGGGAATACCTGGTTTGGAAAGCGAGATATACATAAGTATACGTATGTAAGTAGGAGAGATGGCCAGAGAGCGTTATTGGATTACGTGTTAATTGACAGGCGCGCGAAAGAAAGACTTGGATGTTAATGTGCTGAGAGGTGAAACTGGAGAGATGTCTGATCATTATCTTGTGGAGGCGAAGGTGAAGATTTGTATGGGTTTTCAGAAAAGAAGAGTGAATGTTAGGGTGAAGAGGGTGGTGAGAGTAAGTGAGCTTGGGAAGGAGACTTGTGTGAGGAAGTACCAGGAGAGACTGAGTACAGAATGGAAAAAGGTGAGAACTAAAGAATTAAGGGGAGTGGGGGAGGAATGGGATGTATGTAGGGAAGCAGTGATGGCTTGCGCAAAAGATGCATGAGAAGCGTGGGTGGTGGGCAGATTAGAAAGAGTAGTGAGTGGTGGGATGAAGAAGTAAGATTATTAGTGAAAGAGAAGAGTTAGGCATTTGGAAGATTTTTGTAGGGAAAAAATGCAGATGAGTGGGAGATGTATAAAAGAAAGAGGCAGGAGGTCAAGAGAAAGGTGCAAGAGGTGAAAAAGAGGGCAAATGAGAGTTTGGGTGAGAGAGTATCATTAAATTTTAGGGAGAATAAAAAGATGTTTTGGAAGGAGGTAAATAAAGTGCGTAAGACAAGGGAACAAATGGGAACTTCAGTGAAGGGGGTAAATGGGGAGGTGATAGCAAGTAGTGGTGATGTGAGAAGGAGATGGAGTGAGTATTTTGAAGGTTTGTTGAATGTGTTTGATGATAGAGTTGCAGATATAGGGTGTTTTGGTCGAGGTGGTGGTCAAAGTGAGAGGGATGGGGAAAATGATTTGGTAAACAGAGAAGAGGTAGTAAAAGCTTTGCGGAATATGAAAGCTGTGAAGGCAGCGGGTTTGGATGGTATTGCAGTAGAATTTATTAAAAAAGGGGGTGACTGTATTGTTGACTGGTTGGTATGGTTATTTGATGTATGTATGTCTCATGGTGAGGTGCCTGAGGATTGCCAGAATGCTTACATAGTGCCATTGTACAAAGGGAAAGGGGATAAAAGTGAGTGCTCAAATTACATAGGTATAAGTTTGTTGAGTATTCCTGGTAAATTATATGGAAGGGTATTGATTGAGAGGGTGAAGGCATGTACAGAGCATCAGATTGGGGAAGAGCAGTGTTGTTTCAGAAGTGGTAGAGGATGTGTGGATCAGGTGTTTGAAGAATGTATGTGAGAAATACTTAGAAAAGCAAATGGATTTGTATGTAGCATTTTTGGATCTGGAGAAGGCATATGATAGAGTTGATAGACATGCTGTGTGGAAAATATTAAGAATATATGGTGTGGGAGGAAAGTTGTTAGAAGCAGTGAAAAGCTTTTATCGAGGATGTAAGGCATGTGTACGTGTAGGAAGAGAGGAAAGTGATTGGTTCTCAGTGAATGTAGGTTTGCGGCAGGGGTGTGTGATGTATCCATGGTTGTTTAATTTGTTTATGGATGGGGTTGATAGGGAGGTGAATGCAAGAGTTTTGAAAAGAGGGGCAAGTATGCAGTCTACTGTGGATGAGAGAGCTTGGGAAGTGAGTCAGTTGTTGTTCGCTGATGATACAGCGCTGGTGGCTGATTCGTGTGAAAAACTGCAGAAGCTGGTGACTGAGTTTGGTAAAGTGTGTGAAAGAAGAAAGCTGAGAGTAAATGTGAATAAGAGCAAGGTTATTATTTTGCTTTGTCACTGTCTCCCGCATTAGTGAGGTAGCGCAAGGAAACAGACGAAAGAATGGCCCAACCCACCCACATACACATGTATATACATACACGTCCTCACACGCAAATATTCATACCTATACATCTCAACGTATACATATAAATACACACACATAGACATATACATATGTACACATGTACATAATTCACATAATTCATACTGTCTGCCTTTACTTATTCCCATTGGCACCCCCACCTCACATGAAATAAGAACCCCCTCCCCCCGCACATGCGCGAGATAGAGCTCGGAAAAGACAACAAAGGCCACATTCGTTCACACTCAGTCTCTAGCTGTCATGTAGTAATGCACCGAAACCACAGCTCCCTTTCCACTTCCAAACCCCACAGAACTTTCCATGGTTTACCCAAAACACTTCACATGCCCTGGTTCAATCCATTGACAACACATTGACCCCGGTATACCACATCGTTCCAATTCACTCTATTCCTTGCAAGCCTTTCACCCTCCTGCATGTTCAGGCCCCGATCACTCAAAATCTTTTTCACTCCATCTTTCTATCTCCAATTTGGTCTCCCACTTTTCCTCGTTCCTTCCACCTGTGACACATATATCCTCTTGGTCAATCTTTCCTCACTCATTCTCTCCATGTGACCAAACCATTTCAAAACACCCTCTTCTGCTTTCTCAACCACACTCTTTTTATTACCACACATCTCTCTTACCCTTTCATTACTTACTCCATCAAACCACCTCACACCACATATTGTCCTCAAACATCTCATTTCCAACACATCCACCCTCCTCTGCACAACTCTATCTATCGCCCACGCCTGGCAACCATATAACATTGTTGGAACTGCTATTCCTTCAAACATACCCATTTTTGCTTTTCGAGATAATGTTCTCGACTTCCACACATTTTTCAATGCTCCCAGAACTTATGCCCCCTCCCCCACCGTATGATTCACTTCTGCTTCCATGGCTCCATCCGCTGCCAAATCCACTCCCAGATATCTAAAACACTTCACTTCCTCCAGTTTTTCTCCATTCAAACTTACCTCCAAATTGACTTGTCCCTCAACCCTACTGTACATAATAACTTTGCTCTTATTCACATTTACTCTCTGCTTTCTTCTTTCACACACTTTACCTAACTCAGTCACCAGCTTCTGCAGTTTCTCACATGAATCAGCCACCAGCGCTATATCATCAGTGAACAGCAATTGACTCACTTCCCAAGCTCTCATCTACAACAGACTGCATACTTGCCCCTTTCCAAAACTCTTGCATTCACCTCCCTAACAACCCCATCCATAAACAAATTAAACAGCAATGGAGACATCACACACCCCTGCCACAAAACTACATTCACTGAGAACCAATCACTTTCCTCTCTTCCTACACGTAAACATGCCTTACATCCTCGACAGAAACTTTTCACTGCTTCTAACAACTTGCCTCCCACACCATATATTCTTAATACCTTCCACAGAGCATCTCTATCAACTGTATCATATGCCTTCTCCAGATCCATAAATGCCACATACAATTCCTTTTACTTTTCTAAGTACTTCTCACATACATTTTTCAAGCCAAACACCTGATCCACACATCCTCTACCACTTCTGAAACCATACTGCTCTTCCCCAATCTGATGCTGTGTACGTGGCTTCACCCTCTCAATCAATGCCCTCCCATATAATTTCCCAGGAATACTCAACAAACTTATACCTCTGTAATTTGAGCACTCACTTTTATCCCCTTTCCCTTCGTACAATGGCACTATGTAAGCATTCCGCCAGTCCTCAGGGACCTCACCATGGGTCACACATACATTAAATAACCTTACTAACCAGTCATCAATACAGTCACCCCCTTTTTTAATAAATTCCTCTGCGTACCATCCAAACCCGCTGCCTTGCCGGCTTTCATTTTCCGCAAAGCGTTTACTACCTCTTCTCTGTTTACCAAATCATTTTCCCTAACCCTCTCACTTTGCACACCACCTCGACCAAAACACCCTATATCTGCCACTGTATCATCAAACACATTCAGCAAACCTTCAGAGTACTCTCTCCATCTCCTCACATCACCACTACTTGTTATCACCTCCCCATTATCCCCCTTCACTGAAGTTCCCATTTGTTCCCTTGCCTTACACACTTTATTTATCTCCTTCCAAAACATCTTTTTATTCTCCCTAAAATTTAATGATACTCTCTCACCCCAACTCTCATTTGCCCTCCTTTTCACGTCTTGCACCTATCTCTTGACCTCCTGCCTCTTTCTTTTATACATATCCCACTCATTTGCATTATTTCCCTGCAAAATCGTCCAAATGCCTCTCTCTTCCCTTTCACTAATAATCTTGCTTCTTCATCCCACCACTCACTACCCTGTCTAATCTGTCCACAACAAACGCTTCTCAAGCCACAAGTATCTTTTGCACAAGCCATCACTGCTTCCCTAAATACATCCCATTCCTCCCCCACTCCTCTTATGTCCTTTATTCTCACCTTTTTCCATTCTGTACTCAGTCTCTCCTGGTACTTCCTCACACAAGTCTCCTTCCCAAGCTCACTTACTCTCACCACTCTTTTCACCCCAACATTCTCTCCTCTTTTCTGAAAACCTCTTCAAATCTTCACCTTCGCCTCCATAAGATAATGATCAGACATCCCTCCAGTTGCACCTCTCAACACATTAACATCCAAAAGTCTCTCTTTCGCACGCCTATCAATTAACACGTAATCCAATAACGCTCTCTGGCCATCTCTCCTACTTACATGCGTATCCTTATGTATATCTCTCTTTTTAAACCAGGTATTCCCAATCACCAGTCCTTTTTCAGCACATAGATCTACACGCTCTTCAGCATTTCCATTTACAACACTGAACACCCCATGTACACCAATTATTCCCTCAACTGCCACATTGCCCACCTGTACATTCAAATCAACCATCACTATAACCTGGTCTCGTGCATCAAAACTACTAACACTCACTCAGCTGCTCCCAAAACACTTCCCCCTCATGACCTTTCTTCTCATGCCCAGGTGCATATGCACCAATAATCATCCATCTCTCTCCATCCACTTTCAGTTTTACCCATATCAATCTAGAGTTTACTTTCTTACACTCTATCACATACTCCCACCACTCCTGTTTCAGGTGTAGTGCTACATCTTCCCTTGCTCTTGTCCTCTCACTAACCCCTGAGTTTACTCCCAAGACATTCCCAAACTGCTCTTCCCCTTTACCCTTGAGCTTCATTTCACTCAGAGCCAAAACATCCAGGTTCCTTTCCTCAAACATAGTACCTATCTCTCCTTTTTTCTCATCTTGGTTACATCCACACACATTTAGACACCCCAATCTGAGCCTTTGAGGAGGATGAGCACTCCCTGTGTGACTCCTTCTTCTGTTTTCCCTTTTAGAAAGTTAAAATACCAGGAGGGGAGGGTTTCCAGCCCCTGTTCCCATCCCCTTTAGTCTCCTTTTACGACCCATGAGGAATGCGTAAGAGAGATGTGTGGTAATAAAAAGAGTGTGGTTGATAGAGCGGAAGAGGGGGTTTTGAAATGGTTTGGTCATATGGAGAGAATGAGTGAGGAAAGATTGACCAAGAGGATATATGTGTCAGAGGTGGAGGGAACGAGAAGTGGGAGACCAAACTGAAGGTGGAAAGATGGAATGAAAAAGATTTTGAGTGATCTGGGCCTGAACGTGCAGGGGGGTGAAAGGCGTGCAAGGAATAGAGTGAATTGGAACGATGTGGTATACTGGGGTCGACGTGCTGTCAGTGGATTGAACCAGGGCATGTGAAGCATCTGGGGTAAACCATGGAAAGTTCTGTGGGGCCTGGATGTGGAAAGGGAGCTGTGGTTTCGGTGCATTATTTCATGACAGCTAGAGACAGAGTGTGGCAAAATGTGGCCTTTGTTGTCTTTTCCTAGTGCTACTTCGCACACATGAGGGGGGAGGTGGTTGTTATTTCATGTGTGTCGGGGTGGCGATGGGAATGAATAAAGGCAGACAGTATGAATTATGTACATGTGTATATATGTATATGTCTGTTTGTGTATATATATGTATACATTGATATGTATAGGTATGTATATTTGCGTGTGTGGATGTGTATGTATATACATGTGTATGTGGGTTGGTAGGGCCATTCATTCGTCTGTTTCCTTGCACTACCTCGCTAACACAGGAAATAACGACAAAGCAAAATAGATGAATAAATTAAATATATATGTGTGTGTGTGTATGTGTGGATGTGCCATTCTTCGTCTTTTTCTCGGCACTACCTTGATGTTGGAAACATCGATTAAGTATAGTGATTATAGAAAAAATATTTTTTAGAAGGAGGTTAATAGTTTGTGAAAATAAGATAGGTAGTAGTTGGTAGGCAGCTAATGATCTGGGAGGTATTTACCACTACAACCATCTTAGGTAGTAGTTGGTAGGCAGCTAATGATCTGGGAGGTATTTACCACTACAACCATCCTAGGTATTGGGTTGGTTAGTAATGGCTCTACAGTCAGGCAGCACTTGAGTGGTTGTAAAGTTGCCCTTATCTGATCCTGGTTGTTGTCTTTCTGCCTCACTTGCATGTGGAGTATTACATTCAGTTCACAAATATACAATCTCTCCTTGTCACACATAACACTTTACAATTCTTAACTCGCATTGCTCACTCTTCGTAACTCTAGATTTTCCTTTGGTGAGCACTTTGCACTACCCCTGCATTTTGCCAAAATGGTAGGAGCAGTAGGTAGAAGTTGTAAGTAGGAACATTTAAGGTGGAGCATTGGGTAAAAACTTTAGGTAGAATTAGTAGGGAGGAGCTTTAGGCAGGAGCATTAGGTAGAAGTAGGTTGGAACATTAGGCAAGAACATAAGGTAGGCACATTAGGTAGCAGTCAGTAGGAACATTAGGTAGGAGCCTCTGCAAACATAGTTGCCCTATGCTAGTGGCCTGTTAAGGGTGAGGCACTAAAGGCTAAGAAGCAGCAGTGGAGTTCACTTATTGTGGAAAGACTATTGCTATGTCCACCCCTTTGAGGGAGCTCTAGGAGGGACAGATAAAGATAGAATAAAAGACAATGATTCTGTTATATTAAGAGAAAGTAGGAGAACAAATAGCATTGCTGTCATGGAGATCATGAATGACATTCTTGGAAGGAGTTATAGATTAGAAAACAGAGACATCATTGATAACATGAAAGACATCATAGGGAAAGTAGTGGAATAGATAATGAAGATAACAAGAGAGAATCGGAAACAAGTGACTAAGGAATCAGTAACGATATGTACACGCTGCCTCAAGGGAAAATGTGAATGCAACAGCTAATGTAGAGATGAACACCCATTACTAAGAAACAAGATATATTGCTATGGAAGTTATGACCCAAAAGGATGTAGGAAGGTTAATTGTGAGTTCAGACAGCCAACAGTGTTAGCAGTTTGAGAAGTATGTGACTGTAAATGGAAAGACATGTAGATTTCTACCGTATCCAAGAATAGTAGGGCTAGATGAGGAATTACCATTTGTGGGAGGCACTCGTAAAAGGAAGACACTAAAATTAAAGAATGGAACTGTTTTAACATGAATGGTTAGAGAAGGTTCAGTGAACAAGAGTGAGTACAAATAAGAAGACAGAAAATATCAAAGGAATATCTAAAGAATGAGAACAGAATAATATAGAGACACACAAAATTGGGATTATAGTGAATGATGGGAACAGAATGTAGAAAGGTACAGAAAATTTGCCTATAGAATGATTTAACCAAGATCCACTTGGGGGTAACATTAAAAACTTAAAGCTAAATGATTTAAGCAGAGTTTGTATTAGAAATGGCAGGGAAATAGAACAGAGATAATATAGAATGATTGAACAAATAGAAGCAGATATATGACCTGCTGAAAAGAATATAAAAAACAAGGAAAATAGTGTCTAGAGGAATGTACAAAGTTCTGTATGTGAGGATTCCTGAGTGAAATCAACTATCTCAATGATTATACAACTATCTCAATGATTATACAATTATCTCAATGATCATACAACTATCTCAATGATTATACAGCTGGAATTAATATAATACCTGCTAGTTTGACAGAGATTTAGTTGAATAAAAGTGTTAATGATGAAGCATACCTAGACATGGGGAAATAGAGTGGAAGAGTACTGGAGGGAGAGAAATGGTGGAAGACTGCTTGGAATGGTGTACGTAAGGGAATCATGTAAGGACAGGGATAAGTTGGAGATTCTTTTGCCATGGCTACACCCATGATAGGAGTTCCTGTAGTTAATGGTATTCAGAGATAAATAGATAGCATACCTGGATTACTATAAGACCATTGGAGAAGGGACAGAAAGGATCAAACAGGTGTTGCTGCAATATATGTTAACAGCAAGCTAGAAGAAAATCAGTTAATTAAGCTAAAGCATGGAAAATTTGAAACTGTAGCAGAACAAATTCCAACCAAAACTGCAATCAGTGTAGTATAGTAATAATAGGCTGCCGAATACTGCGATGTGAGTATTTGATAAAATTCTAATGGATGATCAGCACCTGAGAAGAACAGTCCATCCTAAGCCTTTGTTAATGAAGTCAGGAGACGTTAACCAGTGATTTTATGAGCAGAGCAGAGAATAATTGTCTACAAAGTATAAAGAAAGATGTTGAAGTATGGCATTCCTTCAAGGAGAATTGCTATTTTGAAACTTCATTATCAATATTCATTGGCCTTACTGTGTTGACCCATGGTTTTTTAAGACTCAGATGTGAGTTATATAATGATGGTGGAGGGAATAAAAGTACTAGAGAAATTATAAACAATGGTACTGGTTGTACCTTTCTAATCTGGTGCTCTGTGGTCAGGCAACTCCCATGGTTTAGTGCGTTTTGAATCTGCTGTCATTAGTTTATGGATCTGCCACCGGGGTGGAGCTGTTAGCAGTACCAAGGTGCCAAAATCTGTTTACACTGCAGCCAAGCTAATTAGCAGTCCTTTTAGTTTCTTATATTCAGGTTTTTGCTGAAAATGAAAGCCAGAAAAGTTTAAAGTTTTGGAAAACTTTGAAAGGTGCCAGGAGAACAGAATTAGACAGTGCACTTATAAAGTGGTTTACATTCCCACGTAATGAAGATGTAAGCATTTCTAGGGAGATGCTTATTGAGCAGGCCAAAGTTTTTCATAGAGAACTAAAGCTAGACTATGACTGTGAATATTTGCAAGGATGGTTACACAAGTTTAAGTGGAGACATGGAGTTTCAGTATGTAAAGTGTGTAGTGAAAAGTGTAGTGCAGATACGGAAGCTTGTAGTGTAAGGTTGTATTAAAAGAATCGATAAAAACTCCAATGCTCTATTAAACAACCAACAGCAATATGTACAAGGTGAAAGTGTACATGCCGGCTGCCTGGCTGGGACTGATGCAGCGCAAGCTGGCTGCCGGGTTGGGACTGGTGCAGCGTGGGCTAGCTGCCTTGACGATAACAATAAAACAACAATAGTAACAAGTAAACCATGGAAAGTTCTGTGGGGCCTGGATGTGGAAAGCGAGCTGTGGTTTCGGTGCATTATTACGTGACAGCTAGAGACTGAGTGTGAACGAATGTGGCCTTTGTTGTCTTTTCCTAGTGCTACCTCGCGCACACGAGGGGGGAAGGGGTTGTTATATTCATGTGTGGCAGGGTGGCGATGGGAATGAATAAAGGCAGACAGTATGAATTATGTACATGTGTATATATGTATATGTCTGTGTGTGTATATATATGTATATGTTGAGATGTATAGGTATGTATATTTGCGTGTGTGGACGTGTATGTATATACATGTGTATGTGGTTGGGTTGGGCCATTCTTTCATCTGTTTCCTTGTGCTATCTTGCTAACATGGGAGACAGCGACAAAGCAAAAGAAAATAAATAGATAGTAATGAGTCGACCAAAGCCAATTACCAACCTATGGTTGTTCGTTACATTAACTACTCATCATGATGAATCTGCCCTGTATTGGCTTCACATGCCACGAAAAACCCTTTCCCATGATATTGCAGTCTCCATCTGGGGGTACATCTGACGTAAACTAATGGAACAATAAAATCTTGTTTGGAAGCATTAATGGTTGTATTCCTGTTTTAAGCTTTGTTCTACCTTTCATAAAAAGCAATATGTATGTGGAATGAGCTGGCAAGATTAGGGGTTAGGCATATATTTACATGGGGGATTTCTGTAGGGGTGTTTCTGTTTCCCGGTATTTTCTGTGGTCCAGTAGTCACCAGGTCCCAATGTTGCCAGGTTAAAGAAGTTCACCCTGTAATGTGAATAGACTAATGAATTTTTTATGGAAACCAAGATGAATGATTTTATGTAAATGATTCTGTTTTCAGATATATTTTAAAGGAAGCATAAATATTTAACTTATGTGAAAATAATTTTATGTTTTTAGGTATTTTGTGCATGCTAGAAAGTACTTCATAGCCGTTAGGCTTCAATGCTCTGCAAATTCCACAAAATCCAACAGACCACCATACTACAGGACTTTGAGAGGGCCAGTGAGAAAATTTCCATGCACTCTGTCCTGGGACCAGACTCCTGGAATTCTGTCTATCTGAAAGAAAAAAAAGATGCAAAACACCTCCAGCACGAGCACTGAACATCTTGTGATTGAAAAGTCTGGACTGTGGCAGCTTCCTGCTAGTTTGAAATTAACTTGCATCACCCCACTCCATAAAGGATGAAGCAGAGCAGTTCCCAAATACTAATGACTGATGGCACTGACATTGTGAATCATCAAAATTTTTGAGTCATAAGGTGTAGAAATGACGAACTTAAAGAACAGATAAATCTTATGTAACACAGGACAACATGGTTTCAGAGAAGGAATATCATACCTCTTTCAGTTGTTTGATCAATACGATATGATTATAGAAGCATTAGAGAACAAACATAATGCTAATGTGATATACACAAACTTTACAAAAGCATCTGATGAAAGTGACCACAATGTTATAGCACATCAGATGCAAATGATGGGAATGACCAGCAGAATTAGAATATTGATATACAATCTTGTGAAACCATTAGATCACAGTGTGTTGTTTCCAATCAGACTAATTGCAATGCTTCCATGGTAAAAAGTTAATTCCTCAAGGGAACTTAAGTTACACCCCTTCTTTTCATCATTTTTATATCTGACATAGATTCAGGCATGAATGACAGTCCTGTCATCCAATGCATATAATACTACTGTATTATCTCACAGTAGAAAGCACTGAGAAACTACAGACAGACATACACAAAGTCTTGCAGTGGGCAACTGAAAATAACATGCTTTTCAACGGAGATAAGTTTCAGTTTTTCTGCTGTGAGGAAAATGAAGAAAGTAAGAGCTGTATACAATGCTGAATGGACACAATCATCTTATATTGTGTGAAAGACCCAAGAGTTATAGTGTATAACGTTCTTACCCTTGGTGAACAGAACTAGGCTGTGTGTGACTGAATCATCTGGGGCCTCCACCAGTGACAGCTTCCTGTACAACAGAAACCTCCTCCAAACAGGTGACTTGATGGATCTTGTTAAACACTAAGAGAGGAAAACCAATGGTGACACTTTTCAATTTGGTATTACTATCATGCAGTGAATATTACTGTTTACTGAAATTGTCCAATAAGGTGGGCAAATTTGTAGAGTCTGGAAATGTTCAGAGATTTTTCATGGCCTGTATTGAGGTATTAATGGAGCTGAACTATTGGGACCAACAGAAGTGATTGAGGTTGTGATCTCTGGAATGCAGACAGGAGAGGTATATCTTCATTTATGCTTAGAAGGTTGTAAAAGACATGATAGGAAGTTATTTTTTTTTTTTTTATTATACTTTGTCGCTGTCTCCCGCGTTTGCGAGGTAGCGCAAGGAAACAGACGAAAGAAATGGCCCAACCCCCCCCATACACATGTATATACATACGTCCACACACGCAAATATACATACCTACACAGCTTTCCATGGTTTACCCCAGATGCTTCACATGCCTTGATTCAATCCAATGACAGCACGTCAACCCCGGTATACCACATCGCTCCAATTCACTCTATTCCTTGCCCTCCTTTCACCCTCCTGCATGTTCAGGCCCCAATCACACAAAATCTTTTTCACTCCATCTTTCCACCTCCAATTTGGTCTCCCTCTTCTCCTTGTTCCCTCCACCTCCGACACATATATCCTCTTGGTCAATCTTTCCTCACTCATCCTCTCCATGTGCCCAAACCTCTTCAAAACACCCTCTTCTGCTCTCTCAACCACGCTCTTTTTATTTCCACACATCTCTCTTACCCTTACGTTACTCACTCGATCAAACCACCTCACACCACACATTGTCCTCAAACATCTCATTTCCAGCACATCCATCCTCCTGCGCACAACTCTATCCATAGCCCACGCCTCGCAACCATACAACATTGTTGGAACCACTATTCCTTCAAACATACCCATTTTTGCTTTCCGAGATAATGTTCTCGACTTCCACACATTCTTCAAGGCCCCCAGGATTTTCGCCCCCTCCCCCACCCTATGATCCACTTCCGCTTCCATGGTTCCATCCGCTGACAGATCCACTCCCAGATATCTAAAACACTTCACTTCCTCCAGTTTTTCTCCATTCAAACTCACCTCCCAATTGACTTGACCCTCAACCCTACTGTACCTAATAACCTTGCTCTTATTCACATTTACTCTTAACTTTCTTCTTCCACACACTTTTCCAAACTCAGTCACCAGCTTCTGCAGTTTCTCACATGAATCAGCCACCAGCACTGTATCATCAGCGAACAACAACTGACTCACTTCCCAAGCTCTCTCATCCCCAACAGACTTCATACTTGCCCCTCTTTCCAAAACTCTTGCATTTACCTCCCTAACAACCCCATCCATAAACAAATTAAAGAACCATGGAGACATCACACACCCCTGCCGCAAACCTACATTCACTGAGAACCAATCACTTTCCTCTCTTCCTACACGTACACATGCCTTACATCCTCGATAAAAACTTTTCACTGCTTCTAACAACTTTCCTCCCACACCATATATTCTTAATACCTTCCACAGAGCATCTCTATCAACTCTATCATATGCCTTCTCCAGATCCATAAATGCTACATACAAATGGATTTGTATGATAGGAAGTGTACTCTCTAAAATTATTATATGTTGGCTCAGCATGTGAGAAAGATTGTGTTAGATAGTGCCCATAGATCGGAAAGGTGTGATTAGCACTAAAAGAGAAAATGCTTATACCATCCTGGGCCTAAGACTTCAAAATATATCTTGTGGTTATCAAAGTCACTGGAAAGTACAGTGGATAACTTTAAAGTGGTGTAGGATTACTATAAGCTGTACTAGACCAGCTGAGCTATGGTGGATATATGGACCTATGAGCCACAATATTCAGCAGCCTGTTTGACCAGTGTCCTAACTCAGCAACTTGGGCCCAACCTGGGCTGTGGAGGTAGAAGATCCCAGAAGTCTTTACCAGGTTTATGCACCATATCTTGTAGCACTGTCTGGCATTTTTTTTTTTTTTTTTTTTTTTTTTTTTTTTTGGTCTGTAGCAATGTTCTGTGATTTCTTCACAATGTGCCTTTGTGTCTTTGTTAGTTTATTTTATGCATGATTTTTTTTGTTACTGCCATGATATGGATGAAGTTAAACTTAAGACATAATGCTGGAGTGAGAGAAGTGGTGGAAGAATATGTGGAACAGTGTATGTGAGGATGGCATGTAAGGACAGGGATAAGTGGAGACTCTTTTGCTGTGTCCACCCCAATGATGGGAGTTTCCAGAGGGAACAGATGTCAGAGACATAGATTGGTAGATCATCATAACTCATCCCTTCATGTTGATTTGTAGGAAAGGTTAGGGTAAGTTATGGGAAATGATCTTTCTTGTAATTTTGATGAATAAAAGCACAATTTTTCTGCGGTAGCTAGTTGTAAGTTCCAAGTAATATCTTTTCTACATTCTTTTCTCACACTATTTTTCCTTTTCATCCAAAGTGGTCGCAATTATAGCCATGCAATGTTGGCTTTTAAATATGTGGAAAATAAAGCAGATATGTCTCATCCAGTCTTTCATGTTTAGTTCAGCAGGTATTTGGTAAAAGATTTGGCCCTATTAAGCCTAGCAGAGCTTTTATATGGCATAATCCTTTTTCATCTTCAGTTTTTATTCCAGAGGACGGCACAGTGGTATGTGAGGAGTTGGTAGCGGGAGGAGTTTTGCCTCTCACTGCAGGTGCTATTCAAAGTTCCTCTGTTGAAGTCCAAGCCAAGGGAGCTGAGCTAGTAGCTGAATTAGCTAAGGTAAAGTTGTTTTAGATACAGTACTTAAAAGACTTAGATCATGATCTCTCTCAGAGTTTTTTTGTTATTCTTGATGAGTTATCCTGAGGACAGATGCTGAAGCTATTGTCCAGGACTCCTGTGAGTGTAAAATAGCTTGGAAGACTCAGTTTGATTTGGCACATTGATCCTGCCATTATTACTGACCATTCTAGGAGTGATGGAACATATTTGAAAATGAAAGGGCTAAGAATTGTAAATGTTCTGCTCCTAGGGTATACTTGTGTTAGTTTCAGAGGTTCAAGTCCAAGCTGGGTTTTTTTTTTTTTTTCTTTTTTTTAAGGCATATGAAAGCTGTAGCTTGTAGGCCTCCATAACCCCAAAAACCTGGCAGGTTTATTACAGCTTGCAATTACTTAATAGGACCTTCTTATATTTTTCCACTGTAAATTCCATTGTGTTTTTCATGTACAAATAGTGTGTTAAAACAGTCTTAGGCCCTGTATTTGTATTTTCTCTACTGTACTTGTTGTACCTTTTGACTTTAGAGGTAGAATTTGATTGTCTCTTGTAGGCCTTTCATACCATTAAGTAACTATTTTTGAGAATAAGTTAAGAACCAGGCCTTTCAGGATTTTCCAACTGTAAATTGTGATATCCTCCTATTGTCTGCACTCTAGAGAATACAACCTTAGTGGTAAAAGTCATTCCCAGTTCTGTAGTTCAGATCCTTTATTGTATCAGTGCAGGCTGTGAAAGGTCTTCATATTCTCATGTTTTAAGTGACTGTGTAACTTACACTAGCCATACAGAGACTTTTCAGTTTATAGAAGACTCAACATGAGGAAATCTGACTTTAATTAAATTCTGTCATAACTAAGATACAGTATATTTCCAAGATATGGAAAAATTTGTGTTAATCATGGAAACAGGAGGCAGTGCACTTAGAGGTATATGGGGTTGGGATGCTTTAGGCAGGCAGCTTCTCCCCAAGGTGTGCATCTTACATGTACAGTTGCAGTGGTTCTCTGTACATCTCTCCTGCACTGTTTTGGAACTGTTAGTAGCTTTTAGAGTAATTATTGTCCTTATTTCCAACTCGAAATGGGTGGGAAATGATCAGGTGATAAGAGTGGAGGACCTTTTTGCAAATGTAAAGTGACTGATTTAGAGATGAAAATGAAAATCATAAATAATCATGAAGGCAGACAGATACACTCTTCCTTCTTGTGTGAGCTCAGGCTGGCTACCTCATTAGTAAACCAATGTTGAAGAACTTTGAGTACCTAAAGGAACATGTAAAAGGTTCAGCACTGTTAAAATCAACTGGAATAATGAAGAACCATACTGTTTCTCACCAATCTGATGTTATGTACATGCCTTCACCCTCTCAATCATTACTCTCCCATACATCTTACCAAGTACACTCAACAAGCTTATACCTCTTTAGTTTGAATGCACACCTTTGTATCCCTTGCCTTTATTGAGTGTACTATATATGCATACCACCAATCCACAGCCACCTCACCATGATCCATACATACATTGAAAATCTTCACTACCAGTCTACATCAAAGTCACCATCTCCCTTTTTCTTAAGAAATTCAACTGCAATATGATCCTCACCACCTGCTGCCTTGCCACATTCCATGTTATGCAAGGCTTTCACCATCTCTTCTATCTTCACCATACCACTCCTTTAATAATATTTCATCAACACCACTTTAACCCACTAATTATACATCTCTCATGTGTCTAAAGTATACCATTGACTGCTAGAAATTTAAATGACACAAATATTAAATGTTTTAGCACCCTAAGATGGTAAGTCTGCCCTCAGACTGTGTGAATCCTGTGGGGGGTCTTCTTCGTCTTCTGTTGTTAGTGTTTTCCTAGGTGTGCATCGCCAGAATAATGCAGTTTCATCTGCATTATACACCTGCTCAGGACTGAGGTGCTCATCAGCTATGAGTTTCGCAAATTCATCCACACACTCGGCAGCTCCTTCGTGGTTTGCAGACTGCTTTTCTCTGCACACTTTATTCATGGAAATTTCATGACTTTTCTTGAGTCTTTGAAGCCATCCTTCACTGTAGCCACACTCATGTTGTAATTTAAGTTCTTCATGGAACAACTTAGCCTGGTCCATTATCATACTACCTGACAAGTCCACTCCATCACTCAGACGCTGTCAAAGCCATTCCATCTTCACTCAGTCGTGCTCAGTACTCTTGCCATCTTTCATAGTTTTTCTAATTGTCATTTGCTTCTTGGAATCACTGTCTGCATAGAATTTCAATATTTTCTCCCTTTGCATCTTTATATCGTAAACAGTTGATGAACCAATACCGTAGATGTCACACAGCTTACGTACCGAAACACCACGGTTCATTTTTGTCATCAGTTCTACTTTATCTTGGATCGATATGGACTGGTGTTTACATTTGACACCACAGCTGACACTCTCATATGTCTTAGAAGCCATAGCTAGGTTGATTGTAAGCAAATTAAGCTAAGAATCTCACAGAATTGCAGTATTACCACCAAGAAGTGCAGTGTAAAGAATGTTAATAAGTGCGCCCTGCACACAACGCCATCTGTGGCCGCTCAGTAAACTAGTCTGTTGGCCATGGTGATTTCAAGTTCTCTCAAGTAATTTTGTCCAGACAATAGGAGGTGCCAAACCATCAGTTACCCGAAATTTGGTGGTGTACCTGTACCATCATGACTCAAGCACCCTACATCTGCCACCCTATCATCAAACATTGAACAGTCCTTCAAAATACTCACTCCATCTTCCCCTCACTTCATCACTTCTTGTTACCACTTCCCTATTTGACCCCTTCATTGATGTTCCCATTTGTTCTCTTGTCTTTTGTGCTTTGTTTATCTCCTTTTAGAACATATTCTAATTCTCCCATAAGTTTACTGATACTCACTCATTCACACTCTCATTTGCCTTCTTTTTCAACCCTGGAGCCTTTCTCTTATATATATCTTCCAATTATTTGCACTCCTTCCCTGTAGATACCACCCATTTACCTCTTTTTTTTCACTAGCAACTTTTCTTCTAAATTTATTGCTGTATGGACTACACTTTCTGATCTGTCTCCTCCCATCTTACGCATGCCACATGCTTCTCTCGTACATGTCTGCTCTGCTTCCTTAGATATCTCCTATTTGCCTTTTTTTTTTTAACCCCTTCACCCTCCTCTTGACCTCCTGCTGCTTGCTCTTATATCTCTCTGAATCACATGCACTCCTTTTTAGGTACTGCTCATATACATCTCTTTTCTTTCATTAGCAACTTCATTTCTTTATCCCTATGCTCACTACCCTCTCTAATCTGCCTACCCCAACCTTTTGCATGCTACATGCATCTCTCACACATGCCAGTACTGCATTTCCTAGGTATCTCCTATTCCTCACCCAATGCCTTAGCTTCTTTGCTCTCATCTTTTGCCATTCTACACTTAATCTTTCCTGGTATTTCTTCGCACAAGTCTTTTCAAAGTTCACTTTCAACATTTTCTTCTCACCCGTAATGTTTCGTCTTTTTGGAAAACATCGACAAATCTTCACCCTTGCTTCCACTAAATAATGATCAGATATTCTACCAGCTGCTCCTCTCAGTACATTCACATCCAAAAGTCTACCTTTTACACACCTATCAATTAGTATATTATCCAAGCCCACTGACCATCTTTCTGACTTGCATGCATATACTTGTGTCTGTCTCTCTTTTTAAATCATGTTTTCCCAGTCACCAGTCCTTTTTCAGCTCACATCTCAAGCTGTTCACCATATCAATTCATAATACTGAATACCCCATGACTCCAATATAATCAACTGCCCAACTACGTACTGATGGGAACATTCTCGTGAGTTTGATGTTTAATTCATGTGGTCAGCATTAATTCCATTCTCTTCATAATCACACTCAAGGTATGAGGTCATACAGGCTCTGATTAATGACCCACTCTAGGCACTATCCTTGGTCTCTGCATTATCACAAATAGTTCATGAAGTAGAGTCACTAAATGCATTATCACAAATAGTTCATGAAGTAGAGTCACTAAATCCAAGGGCACTCTTGATATCAGCTGTTCTTTCACTTGTCTCGTAACTAGAGCTCAGATGTTTAGGCAAATTGCCATAAGTGCTTTATTTTTGCAAGTTTATCTTTATTATATTTATTTTATTTTGCTTTGTCGCTGTCGCCCGCGTTTGCGAGGTAGCGCAAGGAAACAGACAAAAGAAGTGGCCCAACCCACCCCCATACACATGTATATACATACACGTCCACACACACAAATATACATACCTATACATCTCAATGTACACATATATATACACACTCAGACATATACATATATACAAATGTACATCATTCATACTGTCTGCCTTTATTTATTCCCATCGCCACCTCGCCACACATAGAATAACATCCCCCTCCCCCCTCATGTGTGTTGAGGTAGCGCTAGGAAAAGACAAGAAAGGCCCCATTCATTCACACTCATTCTCAAGCTGTCATGTAATAATGCCCGAAACGCACCAAAACCACAACTCCCTTTCCACATCCTGGCCCTACAAAACTTTCCATGGTTTACTCCAGATGCTTCACATTCCCTGGTTCAATCCATTGACAGCACGTCGACCCTGGTATACCACATCATTCCAATTCACTCTTTCCTTGCACGCCTTTCACCCTCCTGTGTGTTCAGGCCCTGATTGTTCAAAATCTTTTTCACTCCATCCTTCCACCTCCAATTTGGTCTTCCACTTCTTCTCATTCCCTCCACCTCTGATACATATATCCTCTTTGTCAATCTTTCCTCACTCATTCTCTCCATGTGACCAAACCATTTCAAAACACCCTCTTCTGCTCTCTCAACCACACTCTTTTTATTTCCACTCATCTCTCTTACCCTTTCATTACTTACTCGATCATACCATCTCACACCACATATTGTTCTCAAACATCTCATTTCCAACACATCCACCCTCCTCCGCCCATGCCTCACAACCATATAACATATTTGGAACACCGTTCCTTCAAACCTACCCGTTTTTGCTCTCCGAGATAACATTCTCACCTTCCACACGTTCTTCTATGTTCCCAGTACCTTTGCCCCCTCCCCCACCCTATGACTTACTTCCGCTTCCATGGTTCCATCCGCTGCCAAATCCACTCCCAGATATCTAAAACACTTCACATCCTCCAGTTTTTCTCCATTGAAACTTATCTCCCAATTTACTTGTCTCTCATCTCTACTGAACCTTGCTCTTATTCACATTTACTCTCAGCTTTCTTCTTTCACACACTTTACCAAATTCAATTACCAAATTCTGCAGTTTCTCACCCGAATCAGCCACCAGCACTGTATCATCAACAAACATCAACTGACTCACTTCCCAAGCCCTCTGATCCACAACAGACTGCATACTTGCCCCTCTCTTCAAAACTCTTGCATTCACCTCCCTAACAACCCCATCCATATACAAATTAAACCGCCGTGGAGACATCACACACCCCTGCCGCAAACCGACATTCACTTTGAACCAATCACTTTCTTCTTTTCCTATTTGTATACATGCCTTACATTCTCGATAAAATCTTTTCACTGCTTACCTTCCACACCATATACTTTTAATACCTTCCACAGAGCATCTCTATCAACTCATCATATTCCTTCTCCATATCCATAAATGCTACATACAAATCCATCTGCTTTTCTAATTATTTCTCGCATACATTCTTCAAAGCAAACACCTGATCCATACTTCCTCTACCACTTCTGAAACCACACTGCTCCTCCCCAGTCTGGTGCTCTGTACATGCCTTTACCCTCTCAATCAATACCCTCCCATATGATTTTCCTAGAATACTCAACAAACTTATACCTCCGTAAGTTTATTAAGCTTAAAATTGCCTATTTTGCATATTTTCATTGTTTTTTCCACCATTCTGCTGGAATAAAAATTTTTCAGTTTTTCGTATTACTATTTGGTTGTCCTTAAAGGAAAGAAGATATCCTGTTTCTTTCTGCAAAGGAGATTCATTGATATTAAGGAATATTTTTATGGCACTGTCTGTTGAGTACTGGACATATGTTTTTACGGATACAATATGTGTGAATATATCCTGGCATGCTGCTCCGTCCTCTGTTGCCTGGACTGTAGTGCTTGAGTCTCTCAGTTCTCTTTTAAATGCTGCTGGCCACATTTCACTTCAGTTCATGATGTGAATGCTTCTTCAAAACTTAGAAATTTTAAGTTTGGTGGCTATGTGTTGTTTACAGATGGGGCAGTATTTTTTAGTGAAATGTGCAAAAGATCATTGAACTATGAGAAATACTTTGTTTTTTAATGTTTAGAGATTTAGATTAGAGACTTCTAAGCACAGAGGCGTGACTACGGGGAATGTTGGTCAACAGAGTACATGCCTTCGTGCCTCATTTACTACAGCTTGTTGTTGGCAAACTCAGTTTTCATTGGAAAGAGAAAAAAGTTTGTTCTCAGAAGTACACTGTTGTCATCAAGTGTAAAAGACTATTCTTTCCTAATATATTTTAGAAGGGGATAGAATGTAAATTGTCAATATGTGATAAAATTACCTGGTCTCGTGCACCACAGCTGCTGACACACTCACTCAGCTGCTTCCTAAACACTTGCCTCTCATGATCTTTCTTTTCATGACCAGGTGCATAAGCACCAATAATCACCCATCTCTGTTCATCCACTTTCACCCACATCAATAGAATTTACTTCCTAACCCTGTGTCACACACCCACAACTCTTGCTTTGGGATTCGTGCTACTCCTTCCTCAGCTCTTGTCCTCTCACCAACCGCTGACTTTATGCCTAAGACTTTTCCAAACCATTCTTTCCCTTTACCCTTGAGCTTCTTTTTCTCAGAACCAGAATGTCCAGGTTTCTTTCCACAGACATACTACCTGTATCTCCATTCTTCTCGTCTTGGTTACATCCACACACATTGACACCCCAATCTGAGCCTTTAAGGAGGTTGAGCATGCCCTGCTTGACTCTTTCTTCTGTTTCCTCTTTTAGAATTTGAAAATACAAGAAAGTGAGGGCTTCCAGCTCCTGCCCCCTTTAGCCACCTTCTATGACATACACTTAATACATGGGAACTATTCTTTCTCACCTATCCCCAGGGCATTAGTGATGGGTGATTTAAATGTGAAGGTGAGTAATGTGGCAGTTTAGGGTGTAATTGGTGTACATGGGGTATTCACCGTTGTGAATGGAAGTGGTGAAGAGCTTGTGGATTTGTGTGCTGAAAAAAGACTGGTGAGTGGGAATACCTGGTTTGAAAAGAGATTTACATAAGTATATGTATGCGAGTGGGAGAGATGGTCAAAGGGCATTATTAGATTACATGATAGTTGATAGGCGTTTAAAAGAGAGACTTTTGGATGTTAATGTGCTTAGAGGGGCAGCTGGAGGGATGTCAGATCACTGTCTTGTAGAGGCAGAGGTGAAGATTTTTAGGGGTTTTCAATAAAGAAGAGGGAATTTCAGGGAGAATAGAGTGGTGAGAATAAGTGAGCTTGGAAAGGAGACTTGTGTGAGGAAGTGCTAGGAGAGATTGAGTGTAGAATGGCGGAAGGTGAGAGCAAAGATGTAAGGAATGGGATGTATTTAGGGAAGTAGTGATGGCATGTGCAAGAGATGCATGTGGCATGAGAAATGTGGGAGTTGGGCATATTAGAAAGGGTAGTGAGTGGAGTAATGAAGAAGTTGTTTGTGAAAGAGAAAAGAGCGGCATTGGACGATACTTACAAGGAAGCAGTGCAAATGACTGAGAGATATATAAGAGAAAGTGGCAGGAGTTCAAGAGGAAGGTGCAGGGGTTGAAAAAGAGGGCAAATGAGAGTTGGGGTGAGAGAGTATCATTAAACTTAAGGGAGAATAAAAAGAGTGTGGTTGAGAGAGCAGAAGAGGGTGTGTTGAAATGGTTTAGATAATGGAAAGAATGGGTAAGGAAAGGCTGACAAAGAGGAGATATGTGCCAGAGGTGGAGGGAACAAGAAGTGGGAGACCAAATTGGAGTTGGAAGGATGGAGTGAAAAATTTTTTTAGCAGTCGAGGCCTGAACATACGGGAGGGTGAGAGGCATACAAGGAGTAGAGTGAACTGGAACGATGTGGTATACTGGGGTTGACGTGCTGTCATTGGACTGAATCAGGGCATGTGAAACATCTGGGGTAAACCATGGAAAGGTCTGTGAGGTCTGGATGTGGATAGGGAGCTGTGGTGTTGGCGCATTAAATATGACAGCTAGAGACTGAGCGTGAGTGAATGTTGCCTTTTTTGTCTGTCTTCCTGGTGCTACCTCACTGAAGCAGGGGTAGCGATGCTGTTTCCTATGGTGTGGGGTAGCGCCGGGAATTGATGAAGGCAAGCAAGTATGAATATGTACTTGTGTATATATGTATATGTCTATGTAGGTTTGTGCATATGTATTTATATGTGTTTATGTTGATTTATTTTTTATACTTAGTCGCTATCTCCTGCATTAGCAAGGTAGCGCAAGGAAACATACGAAAGAATGGCCCAACCCACCCATATACACATGTATATACATAAACGCCCACACACGCACATATACATACCTATACATTTCAATGTATACATACATATACATATTTATTTATTTATTTTGCTTTGTCGCTGTCTCCTGCGTTTACGAGGTAGCGCAAGGAAACAGATGAAAGAAATGGCCCAACCCACCCCCATACACATGTATATCCATACACGTCCCCACACGCAAATATACATACCCATGCATCTCAGTGTACACATATATATACACACACAGACATATACATATATACGCATGCACACAATTCACACTGTCTGCCTTAATTCATTCCCATCGCCACCTCGCCATACATGGAATAACATCCCCCTCCCCCTCATGTGTGCGAGGTAGCACTAGGAAAAGACAACAAAGGTCCCATTCGTTCACACTCAGTCTCTAGCTGTCATGCAATAATGCCTGAAACCACAGCTCCCTTTCCACATCCAGGCCCCACAGAACTTTCCATGGTTTACCCCAGACGCTTCACATGCCCTGATTCAATCCATTGACAACACGTCGACCCTGGTATACCACATCAATCCAACTCACTCTATTCCTTGCCCACCTTTCACCCTCCTGCATGTTCAGGCCCCAGTCACTCAAAATCTTTTTCACTCCATCTTTCCGCCTCCAATTTGGTCTCCCACTTCTCCTCGTTCCCTCCACCTCCGACACATATATCTTCTTGGTCAATCTTTCCTCACTCATTCTCTCCATGTGCCCAAACCATTTCAAAACACCCTCTTCTGCTCTCTCAACCACGCACTTTTTATTTCCACACATCTCTCATACCATTACATTACTTACTCGATCAAACCATCTCACACCACATGTTGTCCTCAAACATCTCATTTCCAGCACATCCACCCTCCTGTGCACTACTCTATCCATAGCCCATGCCTCGCAACCATACAACATTGTTGGAACCACTATTCCTTCAAACATACCCTTTTTCGCTTTCGGAGATAATGTTCTCGACCTCCACACATTCTACAAGGCTCCCAAGATTTTCGCCCCCTCCCCCAATCTATGATTCACTTCCGCTTCCATCCGCTGCCAGATCCACTCCTGGATACGTAAAACACTTTACTTCCTCCAGTTTTTCTCCATTCAAACTTACCTCCCAATTGAATTGACCCTCAACCCTACTGTACCTAATAACCTTGCTCTTATTCACATTTACTCTTAACTTTCTTCTTTCACACACTTTACCAAACTCCATCACCAGCTTCTGTAGTTTCTCACATGAATCAGCCACCAGCACTGTATCATCAGCGAACAACAACTGACTCACTTTCCAAGCTCTCTCATCCCCAACAGACTGCATACTTGCCCCTCTTTCCAAAACTCATGCATTCACCTCCCTAACAACCCCATCCATAAAGAAATTAAACAACCATGGAGACATCACACACCCCTGCCGCAAACCTACATTCACTGAGAACCAATCACTTTCCTCTCTTCCTACACGTACACATGCCTTACATCCTCGATAAAAACTTTTCACTGCTTCTAACAACTTGCCTTGCACACCATATATTCTTAGTACCTTCCAAAGAGCGTCTCTATCAACTCTATCATATGCCTTCTCCAGATCCATAAATGCTACATACAAATCCATTTGCTTTTCTAAGTATTCCTCACATACATTCTTCAAAGCAAACACCTGATCCACACATCCTCTACCACTTCTGAAACCACACTGCTCTTCCCCAATCTGATGCTCTGTACATGCCTTCACCCTCTCAATCAATACACTCCCATATATTTTACCAGGAATAACTCAACAAACTTATACCTCTGTAATTTGAGCACTCACTCTTATCCCTTTGCCTTTATACAATGGCACTATGCACGCATTCTGCCAATCCTCAGGCACCTCACCATGAATCATACATACATTAAATAACCTTACCAACCAGTCAACAATACAGTCACCCCCTTTTTTATTAAAAACATATACATACGCAGACATATACGTATATACACATGTACACCTCCACACTTTCTGCCTTAATCCATTCCTATCGCCACCCCACCATACATGAAATGGCACCCCCCTCCCCACGCACGCATGTGAGGTAGCGCTAGGAAAAGACAACAAATGCCACATTCGTTCACATTCAGTCTCTATCTGTCATGTTTAATGCACCGAAACCAATGCTCCCTTTCCACATCCAGGCCACACAAAACTCTCCCTTGTTTACCACAGACGCTTCACATATCCTGGTTCGATCCATCGACAGCATGTCGACCCCAGTATACCACATCGTTCCAATTCACTGTATTCCTTGCAAGCCTTTCACCCTCCTGTATGTTCAGGCCCTGATCGCTCAAAATCTTTTTCACTCCATTCTTCCACCTCCAGTTGGGTCTCCCACTTCTCCTCGTTCCCTTCACCTCTGACACATATATCTACTTTATCAATCTTTCCTCCCTCATTCTCTCCATGTGACTGAATCATTTTAGTACACCCTCTTGTGCTCTCTAGACCACACTCCTTATATTACCACACGTCTCTCTTATTAGTGAAAGAGAAGAGAGAGGCATTTGGACAATTTTTGCAGGGAAATAATGCAGATGAGTAGGAGATGTATTAAAGAAAGAGGCAGGAGGTCAAGAGAAAGGTGCAAGAGGTGAAAAAGAGGGCAAATGAGAGTTGGGGTAAGAGAGTATCATTAGATTTTAGGGAGAATAAAAAGATGTTTTGGAAGGAGGTAAATAAAGTGGTTAAGACAAGGGAACAATTGGGAACATCAGTGAAGGGGGCTGATGGGGAGGTGATAACAAGTAGTGGTGATGTGAGGAGATGGAGTGAGTATTTTGAAGGTTTGTTGAATGTGTTAAATGATAGAGTGGCAGATATAGGGTGTTTTGGTTGAGGTGGTGTGCAATGTGAGAGGGTTAGGGAGAATGATTTGGTAAACAGAGAAGAGGTAGTAAAAGCTTTGCGGAATATGAAAGCTGGGAAGGCAGCGGGTTTGGATGGTATTGCAGTGGAATTTATTAAAAAAGGGGTGACCGTATTGTTGACTGTTGGTAAAGTTATTTAATGTATGTATGACTCATGGTGAGGTGTCTGAGTACTGGCAGAATGCTTGCATAATGCCATTGTTCAAAGGCAAAGGGGATAAAAGTGAGTGCTCAAATTACAGAGGTATAAGTTTGTTGAGTATTGGTAAATTATATGGGAGGGTATTGATTTGAGAGGGTGAAGGCATATACAGAGCATCAGATTGGGGAAGAGCAGTGTCGTTTCAGAAGTGGTAGAGGATGTGTGGATCAGGTGTTTGCTTTGAAGAATGTATGTGAGAAATACTTAGAAAAGCAAATGGATTTGTATGTAGCATTTATGGATCTGGAGAAGGCATATGATAGAGATTCTCTGTGGAAGGTAATAAGAATATATGGTGTGGGAGGTAAGTTGTTAGAAGCAGAGAAAAGTTTTTATCGAGGATGTAAGGCATGTGTACATATAGGAAGTGAGGAGAGTGATTGGTTCTCAGTGAATGTAGGTTTGCGGCAGGGGTGCATGATGTCTCCATGGTTGTTTAATTTGTTTATGGATGGGGTTGTTAGGGAGGTGAATGCAAGAGTTTTGGAAAGAGGGGCAAGTATGCAGTCTTATGGATGAGAGAGCTTGGGAAGTGAGTCAGTTGTTGTTTGTTGATGATAGAGTCCTGGTGGCTGATTCATGTGAGAAACTGCAGAAGCTGGTGACTGAGTTTGGTAAAGTGTGTAAAAGAAGAAAGCTGAGAGTAAATGGGAATAAGTGCAAGGTTATTAGGTACAGTAGAGTTGAGGGACAAGTCAATTGGGAGGTAAGTTTGAATTGAGAAAAACTGGAGGAAGTAAAGTGTTTTAGATATCTGGGAGTGGATCTGGCAGCGGATGGAACCATGTAAGCGGAAGTGAATCGTAGGGTGGGGGAGGGGGCAAAAGTTCTGGGAGCGTTGAAAAATGTGTGGAAGTCGAGAAGGTTATCTGGGGAAGCAAAAATGGGTATGTTTGAAGGAATAGTGGTTCCGACAATGTTATATGGTTGTGAGGTGTGGGCTATGGATAGAGTTGTGCAGAGGAGGGTGGATGTGCTGGAAATTTGAGGACAGTGTGTAGTGTGAGGTGGTTTGATCGAGTAAGTAATGAAAGGGTAAGAGAGATGTGTGGTAATAAAAAGTGTGGTTAAGAGAGCAAAAGAGGGTGTCTTGAAATGGTTTGGTCACATGGAGAGAATGAATGAGGATAGATTGACAAAGAGGATATATGTGTCGGAGGTGAAGGGAACGAGTAAAAGTGGGAGACCAAATTGGAGATGGAAAGATGGAGTGAAAAAGATTTTGAGTGATCGTGGCCTGAACATGCAGGAGGGTGAAAAGCGTGCAAGGAATAGAATGAATTGGAATGATGTGGTAAACTGGGTTTGACGTGCTGTCAGTGGATTGAATCGTGGCATGTGAAGCATCTGGGGTAAACCATGGAAAGTTTTGTGGGGCCTGGATGTGAAAAGGGAGTTGTGGTTTCGGTGTATTATACATGACAACTAGAGACTGAGTGTGAATGAATGTGGCCTTTGTTTTCTTTTCTTAGTGCTACCTTGCGCAAATGTGGGTGGCGGTTTTTTGTTATGTGTGGCGGAGTGGCGACGGGAATGAATAAGGACAGACAGTATGAATTATGTGTATGTGTATATATGTATATGTCTGTTTGTGTGTATATATATATATATATGTTGCGATGTATAGGTAAGTATATGTGCGTGTGTGGACGTGTATGTATATAGATGTGTATGTGAGTGGGTTGGGCCATTCTTTCATCTGTTTCCTTGCGCTACCTCATTAACGTGGGAGACAGCAACAAAGTATTATGAAATAAATGATCTCTCTTACCCTTCCATTACTTACTCGATCAAACCACCTCACACCACATATTGTCCTCAAACATTTCATTTTCAACACATCCACCCATATAGACATGCGGAGGAGGGTGGATGTGTTAGAAATGAAATGTATATGTTGATATGTATATATATATAAGTATGTATATGGCCCAACCCACCCACATACACATGTATATACATACACATCCACACAAGCAAATATACATACCTATACATCTCAACGTATACATATATATATATACACACACAGGCATATACATATATACACATGTACATAATTCATACTGTCTGCCTTTATTCATTCCCATCGCCACCCTGCCACACATGAAATAATAACCCCCTCCCCCCCATGTGTGCGAGGTAGTGCTAGGAAAAGACAACAAAGGCCCCATTCGTTCACACTCAGTCTCTAGCTGTCATGTGATAATGCACCGAAACCATAGCTCCCTATCCACATCCAGGCGCCACAGAACTTTCCATGGTTTACCCCAGATGCTTCATATGCCCTGGTTCAATCCATTGACAGCACTTCGACCCTGGTATACCACATCGTTCCAGTTCGCTCTATTCCTTGCACGCCTTTCACTCTCCTGCATGTTCAGGCCCCAATCACTCAAAATATTTTTCACTCCATCTTTCCACCTCCAATTTGGTCTCCCACTTCCCCTTGTTCCCTCCACCTCTGACACATATATCCTCTTGGTCAATCTTTCCTCACTCATTCTCTCCATGTGACCAAACCATTTCAAAACACCCTCTTCTGCTTTCTCAACCACACTCTTTTTATTACCACACATCTCTCTTACCCTTTCATTACTTACTCGATCAAACCACCTCACACCACACACTGTCCTCAAACATCTCATTTCCAACACATCCACCCTCCTCCGCACAACTCTATCTATATCCCACGCCTCGCAACCATACAACATTGTTGGAACCACTATTCCATTAAGCATACCCATTTTTGCTTTCCGAGATAATGTTCTCGACTTCCAAACATTCTTCAAGGCTCCCAGCATTTTCGCCCCCTCCCCCACCCTATGATTCAATTCCGCTTCCATGGTTCCATCTGCTGCCAAATCCACTCCCAGATATCTAAAACACCTCTCTTCCTCCAGTTTTTCTCCATTCAAACTTACCTTCCAGTTGACTTGACCCTCAACCCTACTGTACCTAATAACCTTGCACTTATTCCCATTTACTCTCAGCTTTCTTCTTTTACCCACTTTACCAAACTCAGTCACCAGCTTCTGCAGTTTCTCACATGAATCAGTCACCAGCGCTGTATCATCAGCGAACAACAGCTGATTCATTTTACAAGCTCTCTCATCCACAACAGACTGCATGCTTGCCCCTCTTTCCAAAACTCTTGCATTCACCCCCCTAACAACCCCATCCATAAACAAATTAAACAACCATGGAGACATGACACACCCCTGCCACAAACCTACATTCACTGAGAACCAATCACTTTCCTTTCTTCCTACATGTACACAAGCCTTACATCCTCGATAAAAACTTTTCACTGCTTCTAACAACTTGCCTCCCACACCATATGTTCTTGATACCTTCCACAGAGCATCTCTATCAACTCTATCATATGCCTTCTCCAGATCCATAATTGCTACATACAAATCCATTTGCGTTTTTAAGTATTTCTCACATACATTCTTAAAAGCAAACACCTGATCCACACATCCTCTACCACTTCTGAAACCACACTGCTCTTCCCCAATCTGATGCTCTGTACATGCCTTCACCCTCTCAAGCAATACCCTCCCATATAATTTACCAGGAATACTCAACAAACTTATACCTCTAATTTGAGCAGTCACTTTTATCCCCTTTGCCTTTGTACAATGGCACTATACATACATTCCACCAATCCTCAGGCACCTCACCATATACATCCATTAAATAACCTTACCAATCAGTCAACAATACAGTCACCTCGTCTTTTTAATAAATTCCACTGCAATACCATCCAAAGCCACTGCCTTGCTGGCTTTCATCTTCTGCAGGGCTTTTACAACCTCTTCCCTGTTTACCAAATCATTTTCCCTAACCCTCTCACTTTGTACACCACCTTGACAAAAACACCCTATATCTGCCACTCTATCATCAGACACATTCAACAATTCTTCAAAATACTCACTCAATCTCCTTCTCCCATCACCACTACTTGTTATCACCTCCCCATTATCCCCCTTCACTGAAGTTCCCATTTGTTTCCTTGTCTTATGCACCTTATTTACCTCCTTCCAAAACATCTTTTTATTCTCCCTAAAATTTAATGACACTCTCTCACCCCAACTCTCATTTGCCCTCTTTTTCACCTCTTGCACCTTTCTCTTGACCTCCTGCCTCTTTCTTTTATACATCTCCCACTCATTTGCATTATTTCTCTGCAAAAATTGTCCAAATGCCTCTCTCTTCTCTTTCACTAATAATCTTACTTCTTCATCCCACCACTGACTACCCTTTCTAATCTGCCCACCTCCCATGCTTCTCATGCCACAAGCATCTTTTGCGCAAGCCATCACTTCTTCCCTAAATACATCCCATTCCTTCCCCACTTCCCTTACGTCCTTTGTTCTCACCTTTTTCCATTCTGTACTCAGTCTCTCCTGGTACTTCCTCACATAAGTCTCCTTCTCAAGCTCACTTACTTTCATCACTCTTTTCACCCCACCCTCTACAAATCTTCACCTTCGCCTCGACAAGATAATGATCAGACATCCCTCCAGTTGCCCCTCTCAGTACATTAATATCCAAAAGTCTCTCTTTCGCACGCCTATCAATTAACATTTTTTTTTTTCTCCACTGTCTCCCGTGTTTGCGAGGTAGCGCAAGGAAACAGACGAAAGAAATGGCCCAACCCACCCCCATACACATGTATATACGTACGTCCACACACGCAAATTTACATACCTACACAGCTTTCCATGGTTTACCCCAGACGCTTCACATGCCCTGATTCAATCCACTGACAGCACGTCAATCCCGGTATACCACATCGATCCAATTCACTCTATTTCTTGCCCTCCTTTCACCCTCCTGCATGTTCAGGCCCCGATCACACAAAATCTTTTTCACTCCATCTTTCCACCTCCAATTTGGTCTCCCACTTCTCGTTCCCTCCACCTCTGACACATATATCCTCTTGGTCAATCTTTCCTCACTCATTCTCTCCATGTGCCCAAACCATTTCAGAACACCCTCTTCTGCTCTCTCAACCACGCTCTTTTTATTTCCACACATCTCTCTTACCCTTATGTTACTTACTCGATCAAACCACCTCACACCACACATTGTCCTCAAACATCTCATTTCCAGCACATCCATCCTCCTGCACACAACTCTCTCCATAGCCCACGCCTCGCAACCATACAACATTGTTGGAACCACTATTCCTTCAAACATACCCATTTTTGCTTTCCGAGATAATGTTCTCAACTTCCACACATTCTTCAAGGCTCCCAAGATTTTCGCCCCCTCCCCCACCCTATGATCCACTTCCGCTTCCATGGTTCCATCCGCTGCCAGATCCACTCCCAGATATCTAAAACGCAAGGAAACAGAAGAAAGAAATGGCCCAACCCACCCCCATACACATGGATATACACACACGTCCACACACGCAAATATACATACCTATACATCTCAGTGTACACACATATATACACACACAGACACATACATATATACCCATGCACACAATTCACACTGTCTGCCTTTATTCACTCCCACCGCCACCCCGCCACACATGGAATACCATCCCCCTCCCCCTTCATGTGCGCGGGGTAGCGCTTGGAAAAGACAACAAATGCCTCATTCGTTCACACTCAGTCTCTAGCTGTCATGCAATAATGACCGAAACCACAGCTCCCTTTCCACATCCAGGCTCCACACAGATTTCCATGGTTTACCCCAGACGCTTCACATGCCCTGATTCAATCCAACGACAGCACGCCAACCCCGGTACACCACACCGATCCAATTCACTCTATTCCTTGCCTGCCTCTCACCCTCCTGCATGTTCAGTCCCCGATCACTCAAAATCTTTTTCACTCCATCTTTCCACCTCCAATTTGGTCTCCCACTTCTCCTCGTTCCCTCCACCTCCGACACATATATCCTCTTGGTCAATCTTTCCTCACTCATTCTCTCCATGTGCCCAAACCATTTCAAAACACCCTCTTCTGCTCTCTCAACCACGCTCTTTTTATTTCCACACATCTCTCTTACCCTTACATTACTTACTCAATCAAACCATCTCACACCACACATTGTCCTCAAACATCTCATTTCCAGCACATCCACCGTCCTGCGCACAACTCTATCCATAGCACACACCTCGCAACCATACAACATTGTTGGAACCTCTATTCCTTCAAACATACCCATTTTTGCTTTCCGAGATAATGTTCTCAACTTCCACACATTCTTCAAGGCTCCCAAGATTTTCGCCCCCTCCCCCACCCTATGATTCACTTCCGCTTCCATGGTTAGTGAGTAGTGGGATGAAGAAGTAAGATTGTTAGTGAAAGAGAAGAGAGAGGCATTTGGACGATTTTTGCAGGGAAAAAATGCAATTGAGTGGGAGATGTATAAAAGAAAGAGACAGGAGGTCAAGAGAAAGGTGCAAGAGGTGAAAAAGAGGGCAAATGAGAGTTAGGGTGAGAGAGTATCATTAAATTTTAGGGAGAATAAAAAGATGTTCTGGAAGGAGGTAAATAAAGTGCGTAAGACAAGGGAGCAAATGGGAACTTCAGTGAAGGGCGCTAATGGGGAGGTGATAACAAGTAGTGGTGATGTGAGAAGGAGATGGAGTGAGTATTTTGAAGGTTTGTTGAATGTGTTTGATGATAGAGCTGCAGATATAGGGTGTCTTGGTCGAGGTGGTGTGCAAAGTGAGAGGGTTGGGGAAAATGATTTGGTAAGCAGAGAAGAGGTAGTAAAAGCTTTGCGGAAGATGAAAGCCGGCAAGGCAGCAGGTTTGGATGGTATTGCAGTGGAATTTATTAAAAAAGGGGGTGACTGTATTGTTGACTGGTTGGTAAGGTTATTTAATGTATGTATGACTCATGGTGAGGTGCCTGAGGATTGGCGGAATGCGTGCATAGTGCCATTGTACAAAGGCAAAGGGGATAAGAGTGAATGCTCAAATTACAGAGGTATAAGTTTGTTGAGTATTCCTGGTAAATTATATGGGAGGGTATTGATGGAGAGGGTGAAGGCATGTACAGAGCATCAGATTGGGGAAGAGCAGTGTGGTTTCAGAAGTGGTAGAGGATGTGTGGATCAAGTGTTTGCTTTGAAGAATGTATGTGAGAAATACTTAGAAAAGCAAATGGATTTGTATGTAGCATTTATGGATCTGGAGAAGGCATATGATAGAGTTGATAGAGATGCTCTGTGGAAGGTATTAAGAATATATGGTGTGGGTGGCAAGTTGTTAGAAGCAGTGAAAAGTTTTTATCAAAGATGTAAGGCATGTGTACGTGTAGGAAGAGAGGAAAGTGATTGGTTTGCAGTTAATGTAGGTTTGCGGCAGGGGTGTGTGATGTCTCCATGGTTGTTTAATTTGTTTATGGATGGGGTTGTTAGGGAGGTGAATGCAAGAGTTTTGGAAAGAGGGGCAAGAATGAAGTCTGTTGTGGATATGAGAGCTTGGGAAGTGAGCCAGTTGTTGTTCGCTGATGATACAGCGCTGGTAGCTGATTCGTGTGAGAAACTGCAGAAGCTGGTGACTGAGTTTGGTAAAGTGTGTGAAAGAAGAAAGTTAAGTGTAAATGTGAATAAGAGCAAGGTTATTAGGTACAGTAGGGTTGAGGGTCAATTCAATTGGGAGGTAAGTTTGAATGGAGAAAAACTGGAGGAAGTAAAGTGTTTCAGATATCTGGGAGTGAAGCTGGCAGCGGATGGAACCATGGAATCAATTAACATGTAATCCAATAACACTCTCTGGCCATCTCTCCTACTTACATACGTATACTTATGTATATCTTTCTTTTTACACCAGGTATTCCCAATCACCAGGCCTTTTTCAGCACATAAATCTACAATCTCCTCACAATTTCCATTTACAACATTGAACACCCCATGTACACCAATAATTTCCTCAACTGCAACATTACTCACCTTTGCATTCAAATCACCCATCACTATAACCCAGTCTTTTGCATCAAAACTACTAACACACTCAGCTGCTCCCAAAACACTTGCCTCTCATGATCTTTCTTCTCATGCCCAGATGCATATGCACCAATAATCACCCATCTCTCTCCATCAACTTTCAGTTTTACCCATATCAATCTAGAGTTTATTTTCTTACACTCTATCACATACTCCCACCACTCCTGCTTCAGGATTAGTCGTACTCCTTCCCTTGCTCTTGTCATCTCACTAACCCCTGACTTTACTCCCAAGACATTCCCAAACCACTCTTCCCCTTTACCCTTGAGCTTTGTTTCACTCAGAGCCAAAACATCCAGGCTCCTTTCCTCAAACATAGTACCTATCTCTCTTTTCTCATCATGGTTACATCCACACACATTTAGACACCCCAATCTGAGCCTTCAAGGTGGATGAGCACTCCCCGCGTGACTCCTTCATCTGTTTCCCCTTTTAGAAAGTTAAAATACAAGGAGGGGAGGGTTTCCAGCCCCCCGCTCCTGTCCCCTTTAGTCGTCTTCTACGACACGTGAGGAATGTGCGGGAAGTATTCTTTCTCCCCATCCCCAGGGATAAGATTTTATTTCATATTCAACATTTTCCATATTAGTAAGGCAGCTGCAAAGAGCAAACAAAGAAATGGCTTAATTTGCTCACATACATCCTGTGACCATCATGCATAATGCACCAAAACCTCTGTCTCCTATCCACAATGTGGCCTAACAAACCTTCCATGGCTACTCTAATTGCTTCATATTCCCTGGTTTTGTCCATTGAAAGTGTGTCATCCTTTGTAAACCACATTGCTTCAGTTTGCTCTATCCCTTGCATGCCTTGCATCCTACTGCATGCCCATGTCCCAAGCTTTCAAAGCATCTTTCACTATATCCTTCCACCTCCTCCCTGGTTTCCCCCCTTTCCCTTGTTTCATTTACTTTTGACAAGTGTACCTTCATAGTCATCCTTTGCTCATTGACCCACTCCATATGCCCAAACAGTTTTAGCATACTCTTCAACTCTCATACATACTCCTCTTACAGCCGCATCTTGCTTTTATTGTATCATTTCTTATTCTGTCAATCCTCCTTGCACCACATATTGTCCTTAGGTATTTCATTTCAGTTATATTCATACTATGTTTTACATTTTTGTCTAAGGCTTGTAGCTTACATCCACTCATCACCAGTGGGATATCTTTGCCATCATATATATCCATCTTTGCCCTTAAGTTTATGACAGTGACCTCTCTTTCCACATATCCCTCAGTGTGGTAAAGACCTTTACCCCCCTCTCCCACCCTGAGACTTGCTTCAGCTTTCATGGTGCATTTTGCTACATATCCACTGTGAGCATTCCACTTCATGCAAGTTCTCTCTTTTCAAACTCTCACTCCAAACAACTTGTCTCTTGTCACTTTAAAACCTAATGAGATTGCTCGTATTCATATTTACCCTCAACTTTCTCCTTTTTGACACTCTCCTAAACTGAGACACTAGCCTCTGCAGTTTCTTATATAACTCTGCAAGCAGCACTGTATCTTCAGCAAACAACAACTGACTCACTTCCCATTATATATTGTCCAGTTGGACCAGAATCCACCATTTTTTTGTATTGTATGACCTTTTCTGCCATGTTTTTTTCCTTACTATCATGTAGCCCTCTTGGCAAAACAGGGAAGATCTTATCTCTTCATTAAACTTTATTTCCACATCTCTTGCTCAATTGCCCAATTTGACGTTTCCCAATTTTTTACCATCTGACGATTGTCAGATGTAGAATCAGTAGTTGGATGCAAGGTATTGAGATACAGGAATAAAAAGGGCAATTTATGGTAGACAGACGAGATTTGATATGCTGTGGAAGAGAATGAAAAGGCATATGGCAGATTGCTCATTAGGAATGTACCAGTAGAAGCTTGGCATAGGAGGGAAGAATGCAGAATATGTAAGCAGAATGTCAAGAAGCTGATAGAGGAAAGCAGAGGAAGAGTAGATGAAGATTTTGGAAAGAAGTTATATGGAAAGTTTTGGGACAATACGAAACTTCTGTAAACCCTCAATTTGACAGACCCTGATATAACAGATTTCTGATTTAAGAGAATGGGCTAATGATAATACAATGATTAATATTTATTTTATTGTACTTAATCACAATTTCCTGCATTAATGAAGAAGCACAAGGAAACAGACAAAGAATGGCCCATCCTCTTGTATACACATATATATACATTCCTATGAGTACACGGGGAAAATGAAACACGATAAGTTCCCAAGTGCACTTTCATGTAATAATCACATCATCATGGGAGACACGAGAGAAATACAACAGTCAGTTGATATACAATGAAGAGATGTTGCTCGGATGCCATTTGGTAAACATGCGATTGTCCAAGACAACCACAGCTCCCTTTCCACATCCAGGCCCCACAAAACTTTCCATGGTTTGCCCTAGATGCTTTACATGCCATGGTTCAATCCATTGACAACCCGTCGACCCCGGTATACCACATCGTTCCAATTCACTCTATTCCTTGCATGCCTTTCACCCTCCTGCATGTTCAGGCCTCGATCGCTCAAAATCTTTTTCACTCTATCCTTCCATCTCCAATTTGTTCTCCCACTTCTCGTTCCCTCCACCTCTGACACATATCCACTTTGTCACTCTTTTCCTCACTCATTCTCTTTATGTGACCAAACCATTTCAATACACCCTCTTCTGCTATCTCAACCACACTTTTTATTACCACACATCTCTCTTACACTTTCATTACTTACTCCATCAAACCTCCTCACACCACATATTGTCTTCAAACATCTCATTTCCAGCACATCCACCCTCCTCCGCACAACTCTGTCTATAGCCCATGCCTCGCAACCGTATAACATTGTTGGAACCACTATTCCTTCAAACATACCCATTTTTGCTTTCTGAGATAATGTTCTTGCCTTCCAGACGTTTTTCAGCGCTCCCAGAACTTTTGCCTCCTCCCCCACCCTGTGACTCGCTTCCGCTTTCATGGTTCCATCTGATGCCAAATCCACTCCCAGATATCTAAAACGCTTCACTTCCTCCAGTTTTTCTCCATTTAAACTTACCTCCCAATTGACTTGTCCCTCAACCCTACTGTACCTAATAACCTTGCTCTTATTCACATTTACTCTCAGCTTTCTTCTTTCACACACTTTACCAAACTCAGTCACCAGCTTTTGCAGTTTCTCACCCGAATCAGCCACCAGCGCTGTATCATCAGCAAACAACAACTGACTCACTTCCCAAGCCCTATCATCCACAACAGACTGCATACTTGCCCCTCTCTCCAAAACTCTTGCATTCACCTCCCTAACAACCCCATCCATAAGACATATATATACACACATGTACATATTCATACTTGCATGCATTCATCCATTTCTAGCTCTACCCCACCCCACAGGAATAGCATCACTTCCCCCTGCTTCAGTGAGGTAGTGCCAGGAAAACAGACAAAAAAAGGTCACGTTTGTTCACACTCATTCTCTAACTGTCATGTGTAATGGACTGAAACCACAGCTCCCTATTCACATCCAGGCCCCACAGACCTTGCCATGGTTTACCCTAGATGTTTCACATGCCCTGGTTCAGTCCATTGACAGCACATCTACCCCAGTATGCCAAATTGTTCCAGTTCACTCTATTCCATGCCCATCTCTCATCCTCCTGTATCTTCAGGCCCCGATTGATCAAAATCTTTTTCACCCCTTCCATCCACCTTCAATTTGGTCTCCAGCTTCTCCTTGTTCCCTCCACCTTTGACACATATATCCCCTTTGTCAATCTTTCCTCACTTATTCTTTACGTATGTCCAAACTATTTCAACACACCCTCTTCTGCACTCTCAACCACACATTTTATTTCCACACATCTCTCTTACCCTTTCATTACTTACTCAATCTAACCATGTCACACGTATTGTCTTCAAACATTTCATTTCCATCACATCTACCCTCTTTCGTACAACCCTATCTATAACCCATGCCTGGCAACCATATAACATTGTTAGAACTACTATTCCTTCAAGCATACAAATTTTTGCTCTCTGAGATGACGTTCTCTCCTACACATTCTTCATTGCCTCCAGGACCTTTGTCCCCTTCCCCACCCTGTGACTCACTTTCACTTCTGTGGTTCTGTTCGCTGCTAATTCCACTCCCAGATATCTAAAACACTTCTCTTCCTCCAATTTTTCTCCATTCAAACTTACATCCCAATTAACTTGTTCCTCAACCCTACTGAACCTAATAACCTTCCTCTTATTCACATTAACCCTCAACTTTCTTTCACACACTTTTCCAAACTCAGTCACCTACTTCTGCAGTTTCTCACTTGAATCAGCCACTAAAGCTGTATCATCAGCAAGCAACAGCTGACTCACTTCCTAGGCCCTCTCATCCTCAGCAGACTGCATACTTGCTCCTCTCTCCAAAAACTCCTACATTTACCTTTCTAACCACCCCATTCATAAACAAATTGAACAACCATGGGGACATCACACACCCCTTCCGCAGACCAACATTCACTGGGAACCAGTCACTCTTATCTCCTCCTACTTGTACACTTGCCTTACATCCTTGGTAAAAACTTCTCACTGCTTCTAGCAACTTGCCTCCCACACCATATACTCTTAAGACCTTCCACAAAGCGTCTCTATCAACCCTGTCATATGCCTACTCCAGATCCATAAATGCTGCATACAAATCCATTTGTTTTTCTAAGAATTTCTCACATACATTCTTCAAAGCAACAACCTGATCCACACATCCTCTACCACTTCTAAAACCACTCTACTCTTCCCCAATCTGATGATGTGTACATGCTTTCACCCTCTCAATCAATACCCTCCCATATAGTTTTCCAGGAATACTTGACAAACTTTTGCCTCTATAGTTTGAACACTCACCTTTATCCCCTTTCCCTATGTACAGTGGCACTCTGCATGGATTTTGCCAATCCTCAAGCACTGTCATGGTCCATACATACATTTTATATTGCACTTGTTTTTGGTAGTGTTGAGTAGACTCGCTTTGCTTCAGTCTCAGTCTGCTTCAAGCTATCAAGTGGTCAGGTTGTGTACAGAGAATTGTGACTTTATTCATTAAATGATTTTGCAGTCCTTACAATTCAAAATGTAATCAAGTGACAGAGGAGTTAAAAGAAAGCATGTGAACTGTATATTGTGTTATTGTATATTGTGTTAAAGAATGGTCCATAGGTTGCATTTGACGGAAGCCCATTCCCCCCGATTATCTTGTTGAAATGAGGGTTTACTCTACACTGGAAGGGGTGAAAGGGAAAAAGGTAGATGTAAGAGTGGAAATGTTGATGTGAGAAGTAAGTAAGGGGAGTCTCTGAATGAAAAGGAGAAAGTAAAAGGAAGATGGAAAGAGTGTTTTGAAGAACTGATGAATGTGGGAGAAGGGGAGGCAGCAGTTGTTACATGGGTATGGAGGAGGGAAGGAAGAGAATACAAGTGCAAGGGCTTATAGCAAGAAGGGAGATAAGAAGGGCACTAATGAGGTTTAAGGTAGGAAAGGCACCTCAAGTGGATAGGATTATGTCTGAAATGCTGAAGTATGAGGGAGAAAGTGTGATAGAGTGGATGTATCGTATATGTAATTTAGGATGGAAATAGAAGGTAGTACCTGAGAATTGAGTGAAAGCTATTATTGTTCCTTTATTCAAAGAGAAGGTGCTGAAGATGTATGTAGCAATTATAGGGGAATAAGTCTGTGAGAAATACTTAGAAAAGCAAATGGATTTGTATGTAGTATTTATGGATCTGGAGAAGGCATATCATAGAGTTGATAGAGATGCTCTGTGGAAGGTATTAAGAATATATGGTGTGGGAGGCAAGCTGTTAGAAGCAGTGAAAAGTTTTTATCGAGGATGTAAGGCATGTGTATGTGTAGGAAGAGAGGAAAGTGATTGGTTCTTAGTGAATGTTGGTTTGCGGCAGGGGTGCGTGATGTCTCCATGGTTGTTTAATTTGTTTATGGATGGGGTTGTTAGGGAGATGAATGCAAGAGTTTTGGAAAGAGGGGCAAGTATACAGTCTGTTGGGGATGAGAGAGCTTGGGAAGTGAGTCAGTTGTTGTTCGCTGATGATACAGCGCTGGTGACTGATTTGGGTGAGAAACTGCAGAAGCTGGTGACTGAGTTTGGTAAAGTGTGTGAAAGAAGAAAGCTGAGAGTAAATGTAAACAAGAGCAAGGGTATTAGGTACAATAGGGTTGAGGAACAAGTCAATTGGGAGGTGTTTGAATGGAAAAAACTGGAGGAAGTGAAGTGTTTTAGATATCTGGGAGTGGATTTGGCAGCGGATGGAACCATGGAAGCGGAAGTGAGTCATAGGGTGGGGGAGGGGGCGAAAGTTCTAGGAGCGTTGAAGAATGTGTGGAAGTCGAGAACGTTATCTTGGAAAGCAAAAACGGGTATGTTTGAAGGAATTGTTGTTCCAACAATGTTATATGGTTGCGAGTCATGGGCTATAGATAGAGCTGTGCAGAGGAGGGTGGATGTGCTGGAAATGAGATGTTTGAGGACAATATGTGGTGTGAGGTGGTTTGATGGAGTAAGTAATGAAAGGGTAAGAGAGATGTGTGGTAATAAAAAGAGTGTGGTTGAGATAGCAGAAGAGGGTGTTTTGAAATGGTTTGGTCACATGGAGAGAGTGAGTGAGGAAAGATTGACAAAGAGGATATGTGTCAGAGGTGGAGGGAATGAGAAGTGGGAGACCAAATTTGAGGTGGAAAGATGGAATAAAAAATATTTTGAGTGATCGGGGCCTGAACATGCAAGAGGGTGAAAGGCGTGCAAGGAATAGAGTGAATTGGAATGATGTGGTATACTGGGGTCGATGTGCTGTCAATGGATTGAACCAGGGCATGTGATGCGTCTGGGGTAAACCATGGAAAGTTCTGTGGGGCCTGGATTTGGAGAGGGAGCTGTAGATTCGGTGCATTATACACGATGGCTAGAGACTGAGTGTAAACGAATGTGGCCTTTGTTTTCTTTTCCTAGCGCTACCTCACGCGCATGCAGGGGGTAGGGGGTTTTCATTTCATGTGTGGCTGCATGGCGATGGGAATGAATAAAGGCAGCAAGTATGAATCATGTACATGTGTATATATGTATATGTCTGTGTATCTACTTATATGTATACGTTGAAATGTATAGGTATGTACATGTGCGTGTGTTGACGTGTATGTATATACATGTGTATGTGTGTAGGTTGGGCCATTCTTTCCTCTGTTTCCTTACGCTACCCCGCTAACGCGGGAGACAGCGACAAAGTATAATATATAAATGAATAAATATATATATGGACAGATTAACAGTGTTATATTAAATGACAGAGAAATAGTTCACCATGTTAAAAGAAATCTGAAATTATACAAGCATTTATTTTTTTGGAGAAATTCCAAGAGAATTTTAATGATACAGCACACTCTGGTGTAATGTGATATAGTGGAATAAGGGAGAAAGAATACTTCCCTCGTATTCCCTGCGCGTCGTAGAAGGCGACTAAAAGGGGAGGGAGCAGGGGGGTTGGAAATCCTCCACTACCTTTTTTAATTTTCCAAAAGAAGGAACAGAGAAGGGGGTCAGGTGAGGATATTACCTATAAGGCTCAGTCCTCTGTTCTTAATGCTACCTCGCTAATGTGGGTAATGGCGAATATGTATGAAAAAAAATTATTTTGGAGAAACTCTTAGAGAGTTTTAATGATACAGAACACTCTGGTGTAATATGATATAGTGGCTGATACAATTTACAGAACACTCTGGTGTAATATGATATAGTGGCTGATACAATTTGTGTGAGTTGCTGTTGACACAGTGACTGTTATTAGTGTGTCAGTTACTGCTGTGAATACTGCATAGAGCAGGAAAACTAAATCAGTAATAAAGATGTTGAAAATATTTGTCACATATATTTTATGATGATCCCAAACTCCTTATTATGGCTTGTCATTAAAGTATTTGTAATCACAAATTGAGTTTGATTGTTAAGGTATAGCTTGCCTGTTTTCCAGTGTGTAAGATTATCATCAGAAAAATGTTTCAGAAACTTACAGCTTACATTTTGACATCATTGTCTGCATGCCATGTTTTTTTTTTCAACAGGTTGAGAATTGCCGGGTGGAATGTGTGAATGGTGGTCTGGTACCAATCTTAGTGGAGAAAATGTCAAGCACCAATACCAAGGTGGCCCTGCAAGCTTGTCGAGCACTTGGCAATATATGCTACGAACATGGTGGGTTTAAATATATGAACTCCGTCAAAGGTGTGTTTAACTTGGTGCATGATCAGACTTCTGAATGTTAATTACTCTCAGACTCGTGTAGTTTCAAGGGTTTTGTTTGATGTTTCACACTATTTTCTTTTTAAATCTTTGTGTTATGATGATATTATGAGTCTTGAAATTGAGTACCTGTATCGCACAGTGCTTCGGATATATTTTTCTTTTATGTTGTTCATATCCGCAGGTCTTACTATTAGTACATTATTCTGTCTCATAGATAGTATATTGAACAATTTGTGCTAAAGTTTTGCAAGAATATGTATTTCTGGTTACAGTCATCCTTTATATATCAATGGGGATGCATTCCTAAAAGAAAATTATTTGTCTTGTGCAATGTGATATAGTAAACATCCATTGTGATGGACTATCTGGAGGGAAGAATGGTCAAGATTTTGACAGGAAATGTTAATAGATGAAATATTAACATGTATAATGGAAGCTTACCTTATTCCCTCGATGATAATTTTGTTGAAAGCCCCTCCTTTCCCTCCAAGGCTGGAGGTGTTCAGGGAATATGGAGATGACACTGAATCAGAAGGAAATAACCTTAGGGTCACTTAAATAACCTGTTTAGAATCTGCACATTCATGAGGTGCAAGCTACTTTTCCCCTGCTCATAATGGTCTTTGGGATATGGGAGAAGGAATACTTCCCATTTATTCTTAGCAAGCCATAAAAGGTGGCTGAAAGGGGGCAGGAATAGGGAGTTGGAAACCCCCTCCTTACATATTATTTTCTGAAATTTGAGATATAAGAAGGAACCAATGAAAGGCTCAGGTTGGGGTGTCTGAACATGCATGAAAGTAACCAGGACAGGAAGAAGGGACATAGAAGTCTTAAGTATAAGGAGAGGAACTAGAATGTTCTGGCTCTGAGTGAAACAAAGCTCAAGGGGAAGAGGGAAAAATGTTTTGAGAATTATTTATTTTTTTTTATTATACTTTGTCGCTGTCTCCCGCGTTTGCGAGGTAGCGCAAGGAAACAGACGAAAGAAATGGCCCAACCCCCCCCCATACACATGTATATACATACGTCCACACACGCAAATATACATACCTACACAGCTTTCCATGGTTTACCCCAGACGCTTCACATGCCTTGATTCAATCCACTGACAGCACGTCAACCCCGGTATACCACATCGCTCCAATTCACTCTATTCCTTGCCCTCCTTTCACCCTCCTGCATGTTCAGGCCCCGATCACACAAAATCTTTTTCACTCCATCTTTCCACCTCCAATTTGGTCTCCCTCTTCTCCTCGTTCCCTCCACCTCCGACACATATATCCTCTTGGTCAATCTTTCCTCACTCATTCTCTCCATGTGCCCAAACCACTTCAAAACACCCTCTTCTGCTCTCTCAACCACGCTCTTTTTATTTCCACACATCTCTCTTACCCTTACGTTACTCACTCGATCAAACCACCTCACACCACACATTGTCCTCAAACATCTCATTTCCAGCACGTCCATCCTCCTGCGCACAACTCTATCCATAGCCCACGCCTCGCAACCATACAACATTGTTGGAACCACTATTCCTTCAAACATACCCATTTTTGCTTTCCGAGATAATGTTCTCGACTTCCACACATTCTTCAAGGCCCCCAGAATTTTCGCCCCCTCCCCCACCCTGTGATCCACTTCCGCTTCCATGGTTCCATCCGCTGCCAGATCCACTCCCAGATATCTAAAACACTTCACTTCCTCCAGTTTTTCTCCATTCAAACTCACCTCCCAATTGACTTGACCCTCAACCCTACTGTACCTAATAACCTTGCTCTTATTCACATTTACTCTTAACTTTCTTCTTCCACACACTTTACCAAACTCAGTCACCAGCTTCTGCAGTTTCTCACATGAATCAGCCACCAGCGCTGTATCATCAGCGAACAACAACTGACTCACTTCCCAAGCTCTCTCATCCCCAACAGACTTCATACTTGCCCCTCTTTCCAAAACTCTTGCATTTACCTCCCTAACAACCCCATCCATAAACAAATTAAAGAACCATGGAGACATCACACACCCCTGCCGCAAACCTACATTCACTGAGAACCAATCACTTTCCTCTCTTCCTACACGCACACATGCCTTACATCCTCGATAAAAACTTTTCACTGCTTCTAACAACTTTCCTCCCACACCATATATTCTTAATACCTTCCACAGAGCATCTCTATCAACTCTATCATATGCCTTCTCCAGATCCATAAATGCTACATACAAATCCATTTGCTTTTCTAAGTATTTCTCACATACATTCTTCAAAGCAAACACCTGATCCACACATCCTCTACCACTTCTGAAACCATATCGTATGATAAAGTCATGGGTTAGTGTGAGGGTGAGATCTTAGGAAGGGATAGCTTTTCTGCTGAAGGATGATTAATATCTTTCTTTTTCTTTCACTTTTTTCTTTTTTTTGCCCAAGTAGGCCTGGGTTGGGGCATGTTATTCCCGTGTCATGTCAGTCACTTAAACAATTGTGGGAATGTGGGCAAGAATGAAAGTGGCTGATAATAGGAGAGTGATTGCTAGTGCATTTTCACCTGGTGATGAGAGGTGGAGGATAGAGTGGTGAGTGATTCAGGGGCTGAGTGAGTAATTGATTGCAATAGTGGGAGATGTGGCGGTTAAGGGTATACTTGGAAGGCATGGAGTATCAAATGTAAATGAAAATGGTGAACAACTTGTGGAATTGTTTACTGAAAACTGACTGGTTATTGGGATTACCTGGTTTAAAAAGAGGGATACAAATCAGTATATATGTGGGTGAGTAGATTAGATGGTAAGTTGGCATTATTGGATAATGTGCTATTTCATAGGCATTCTAAAGAGAAGTCGTGGATGTTAAGGTGCTGAGAGGGATAGTTGGTGGGATTTTGATCCCTTTTTCATGGATGTAAGGGTGAAGGTTTTTAGAGATTTAAGGAAAATAGAAAATGATATGGGTGGGAAGATGTTGAAAATGAGTTGGCTTGGAAAAGAGACTCATGTGAAGAGATGTTTAGAGAAATTAAGTGAAGAATGGCAAAAGGTAAAAGTTAACAAAACTAGGGAAGTGGATGTAGAATGGGAGGTATCTAGGGAGGTAGAACCTATATTTGTGGAAGGTGGGAGATGGGGAAGGTGAGAAAAGGCAGTGAGTGGTGTGATGAGAAAGTTAAGATACAAGTGAAAGAGAAAAGAGAGGTGTATGGGCATTACTTGCAGGGAATGAGTCCAAGTGATTGTGAGATGTACAAAAAAAGTGTAAGGAGGTCAGGAGGAAGGTGCATGCTGAAAAAGAGGGCAAATGAGAATTGGGTTTTCTAAGCATCAGCAAACTTCAGGAAGGATAAGAACATTTTTAGGGAAGATGTTAATTTGGTGAGGAGAATAAGAGAACAAATAGGAGCATCAGTGAAAGGGGCAGAGGAGGAAGTTGTAACTTGCAGAGAAGAGGTGAAGAGGAGTTACAGCAATTATTCTGATGGACTGTTAAATGTGTTTGATGGTAGGTTGTTAGATATTGCGTGTTTTGACTTGAAGTGATGGAAGCACTGTGTCAGATGAAGTTTGGCGAAGTGGCTGGGAGTCAATGGAATTGCATTTTAATTTCTTGAGAATGGAAGTGATTGTCCTGAAGGCTTTTTAGTGTATTTATGGCTCATGGTAATGTGCCTGAGAATTAACTAAAAGTCTGTGTATTACCACTGGATAAAGACAAGGATTAAAAAAGCGGATGTTGTAATTACAGAAGTGTAAGTTTTTTGTATATATATGTATATATATATATATATATATATATATATATATATATTATCCCTGGGGATAGGAGAGAAAGAATACTTCCCACGTATTCCCTGCGTGTCGTAGAAGGCGACTAAAAGGGGAGGGAGCGGGGGGCTGGAAATCTTCCCCTCTCGTTTTTTTTTTAATTTTCCAAAACAAGGAACAGAGAAGGGGGCCAGGTGAGGATATTCCCTCCAAGGCCCAGTCCTCTGTTCTTAACGCTACCTCGCTAACGCGGGAAATGGCAAATAGTTTGAAAGAAAGAAAGAAGTTTTTTGAGTGTACCTGGTAAGTTGTATGGAAGAGTGGTGATTTAGAGGGTAATGGAACGCACGGAGAATCAAATTTGGGAGGAGTGTGGTTTTAGGAGGGGTAGAGGATGTGTGATCAAGTGTTTGCTTTGAGAAGTGTATGTGAGAAATGCTTAGAGAACCAGAATGATTTGGATGTGGCATTTATTGATATGGTGAAAGTATACAATAGAGTTGACAGATGCTTTTTAGAGAGAGTTATGAATATATAGTGTGGGCAAAAAGCTACTGGAAGCAGTGTGGAATTTGTAATCAGAGGAGTAGTGAATGTGTGCATTAGGAAGCGAGGATGGTGAGTGAGTTGGATGAAGGTGGGTCTCCTGTAGATGTGTATGTTGCCATGGCTGTTTTATCTGTATATGGTTGGATAGGTGAGAGAGATGAATGCAAGTGTCTTGGAGAGTGGCAGGTTTGTAGTCTGTCAGCAGATTCAAGTGAGAAACTGCAGAAGCTTATTTCTGAGTTTGAGAAACTGAAAAGAGAAAGTTGAAAGTGAATATGAAGAGAAGTAAGATTATTAGGTTTAGGAGTGGAAAGAGACAGGGTAATTGGGGTTTGAGTTTGAATGGAGAAATTGGGAGGAAGTGAATGCTTTAGATACCTGGGAGTGGGTGTGGGAGTGAATGGAACTACAGTAGCTGAAGTGAATCATAGTGTGGGTGAGGGGATGAAGGTCCTGGGATCATTGAGGAATTTGAGGAGAGAGAAGTAACATCCTGGGATGGCTGAGAAGGGCATGCTCAAGATTATTCTTTGTCTTGACAATGTTGTAAGGTTGTGTGGCATGAGGTTGTGAGTTGGAATGTATGAAGAATATGGTTAAGAGAGCTGAAGAGGTGATGCTGAAATGGTATGAAATATAGAGAGAACAAATGAGGAAACTTAACATAAGGATATCCATGTTAGAAATGGAGGGAATGGAAAGAAGTGGGAAACCAAATTTGAGATGAAAAGATGGAGTGGAAAAGGTTTGGAATATAATTCAGTTTCTAAAAGATGGAAAAGAAAGAACCAAGTGAGTAGGTTTTATCCTCCTTGAAGGCTCAGGCTTTGTTGTCTGGATGTGTATGTATGAAACCAAGTTGAGAAGAAAGGAGAGACATGTATTATGTTTGATGAACGGAACCTGGATTTTCTGGCTTTGAGTGAAACAAAGTTTAATGGTAAAGGGAAGAATGGTTTGGGAATATCTTAGGAGTAAAGTTAGGATTACTATGAGGGCAAAAGCTAAGGAAGGGGTAGCACTACTGTTGAAGCAGTTGTGGGATTGGGTGAAAGAGTGGAAGGAGGTGTGCTTCAGACTGATGTGGGTAGAAAATGAAAGTGGGCTGTGGGAGATAGGTGATTATTAGTGCGTATGCACCTGGCCATGAGAAAGAAGGTGGTGAGAGCTAAGTACTTAGCTTTAGGACCATCTGAATATGTGTGTCAGCTTTTTTGATGAAAGAGACCAGGTATTAGTGATGGGTAATTTGAATGCGAAGGTAGGCACACTGGCGGTTAAGGGTATAAGTGGGAGGCTTGGGATATTCATTAAGTTAAATGGAAATGTAGAACACCTTGTGGAGTTGTGCTGAAAAAAGGCTGTTGTTTGGGAATCCCTGGTTTAAAAAGAGGGACATGAAGTTGTGTGCTGAAAAAGGACTGGTGATTTGGAATACCTAGTTTTAAAAGAAGGACATACACGAGTGCACATGAAAATGTAGGAAAGATAGTAAGCTGGCATAATTGTATTATGTAATGATGGAGAGAGAAGAGGTGATGAAAGCCTTGCACAAAATGAAATGCAGCAAGGCGACTGAAGTAGATGGTATTGAATTTGAATATCTTAAGGAAAGGGGTGACTGTGTTGTGTATTAGTTAGTTTGGATTTTCAGTATGTGTATGGATCATGGTGAGGTGCCTAAGAATTGGCAGAATGCATGTATAATACCACTGTATAAAGGCAAGGGGGACAAAGGTGAGTATTCAAACCTTAGAGATATAAGTTTGCTGAGTGTACCTGGTAAGTTTTATGGGAGAGTGGTGATTGAGAGGTTGGTGGCATGTACTGAGCATCAGACTGGGGAGGAACATTGTGGTTTCAGGAATGGTAGAGAATGTGTGGATTTTGTGTTTGCTCTAGAGAAAGTGTCCAAGAAATACTTAAAGAAACAGAAGGATTTGGCATTTATGGATCTGGAGAAAGCTTATGATGGTGTTGATAGAGATGCTTTGTAGAAAACCATTATGGTGTAGGAGGAAAGTAACAAGAAGCCGTGAGAAGGTTTAATTAAAAGTGTAAGGCATTTGTGCAGGTGTGTAGAGAGGAGCATGAGTGGTTCCAGGTGAAGGTAGGTCTGTTTGACTCATTTGCATGGTATGGTGAGGGAAGTAAATGCAAGGGTCTTACAGAGAGGGTCAGTTATGCAGTTTGTAGAAGTAGAGAGGGGCCTGGGTAAAGAGTCTTGTTTGCTGATGAAACAGCACTTGTGGCATATTTGAGTGAGAAACTGCAAAAGTTGGTGTCTGAATTTGGGAGTGTGTGTAAAAGGAGAAAGTTGAGAGTAAATATAAATAAAAGCAAGGTTGTAAAGTTTAGTAGTGCAGGTTAATTAGGGTGCAATTTTGAGTGAGAAAAGTTGGAAGAAATGGAATGATTTAGATACCTTGCAGTGGATATGGCAGCGAATGAAACCATGGAAGGAGAAGTGAGTCATAGAATGGTGGCTGAAGGTTCTAAGACCATTGAAGAATATATGAAAGTTTTTATCTGGGAGGACAAAGGTAACTACCTCTTTTTAATCAACTATTCATATTTTACAGAGAGGCAGTTTTACACTCATGGGGCCCCTTATCTTGAACACTCTGTACTACCATACAGCTTCTTAGATTCATGTATGATGTCTGCATTAATCATTTCTTCAGTGAGTCTGTTCCATTCATCCACCTTTCTTATATAGAATATTTCTTTACATCCTTATTAACAACTTTCTTACTCAATTTCTTGGTATATCCTCTGGTTGCTGTATTCCTACATCTCTCAAAGAACTGCCCACTATCCACATCGTCAGTCTCTTTGAAGAAGTTACAGGTTGTTATCAGATCACCCTGTAGTCTACTCTCTCCAAAGGTAGGTAAATTTAAAGCCTTCATCCTTTCCCTGTGGCTTAGTTTTATTAGATCCTTTGGACCTTGTCTGTGAGCACTTTGTGCTTCTAGAGATGCTGGTGGCTAAACCTAAGAAGCATATTCATCTTTTTTGGTCATATGAATGATATGAATAGCTTGCAAAATATATCCTTATCCATGCATTTAAAAGCTATTCTGTTATTTGCCAGCAGACAGTTTGTCTTAACTTTTCTCCTAATATGAGACGCTAGTAACAGGTTAGGGGTGATATTAACTCCCAAGTCCTTCTTACACATAGAATCTTGAAGTTTATTTAGGTGATAATCATATTGAGTCTGACTTTTGCTTCATCCCATCCTCATTGATTTACATTTGCTTAGATTGAATTTCATCTACCACATTTCAACGAACTTTGGAGTCTTTTTAGGTCCCCTTGTAAGCTGATGCAATCCTCTTTGCTGCCCACTTCTCTCATAACCTTTGCATCATCTGCAGACATATTCAGGCAGGATTCCATACCTTCATATAAGTCTTCAGTATAGATCAAGAAGAGTAATGGTTTCAGAACTGGCCTCTGTGGCACTCCACTGGTCACCTCAACCCATTCGGAAAAGGCTCCTCCAATATACATTTTGTGTTCCCTTCTACATAGATAATCATCTGACCGTTGTAGCAGTTTACTCTTTATTACTGCTTCTTGAATCAGTCTCTTAATAAGCTTCCTGTGTGGTACTTTGTCAAATGCTCTCTGGCAATCCAAATGCAGACAGTCTTTCCATCCTTTTCTTTTGTCCAGGACAGAATTCACTCTCATTAAAATCTAAGAGGTTAGTTATGCATGAGCTCCTTTCCTGAAAACCATGCTTTCCTTTGCTTGGAAATTTCTCCTCCTTAGAAACTCATCCACTTGCTCTCTAATAACCTTTTCCAGAACCACACTAGTTTGTCTGTAGTTGAACTCCTGTTCCTGGTCTACTTTTCTTATGTAAGTATGATGTTTGTCCTTTTCCATTCCCTTGTCACTATGCCTCTCTCTAATGACAACTTGAAAAGTAATGCAAATGGTTTATCTAGTATATCTGCACTTGTCTTTAGTACGTATGATGAAATTTCATCATGTTTTCCACTCGCTTTCTCATAATTTTTTCCAGAACCTTACTAGTTTATCTGTAGTTAAACTCCTGTTCATCTTCTTTCTTATATATAGGTATACTTTCTGCCCTTTTTCCATTCCCTTGGTACTATGCCTCTTTCCCATGACATCTTGAACTGTAATTCAGGTGGTTTGTTTCGTGTATGTGCACACATCTTTAGCACCTATTATAGAATTTCATCAAGATCATGAGCCTTGTATAAGCAAGTCCTTATAGTATTTTTTTAACATCTTTTCTAGATATCTCAATGATTTCCAGAACCTCTTCCCCTTTCCATCTCTCTGATGTTAGGGCTGTAGTATCATTCACTGTGAAAACATTTTTGAACTTGATATTCAGTTCCTTACATATCCTCACACCATCCTCTACGATTTTTCCCTCGATCCCTTGATCTGATGGAATTATGGGAAATTTTTGATTTTCGCCTGCCTTGGTCACAATATATTCTTTTCAAAGTTTCTTTGTTCCTCTTTTCTTTCCTGCTATACTTGTTCCTTGCACATGCTGTCTGGTTACAGAGCCATCTCTGTTTTTGCCCCTGCATATCTTGAAGCTCCTTTGTATTATGACATCTTTTATTAGATGATTCCTTTCTCTTTCTTACTGTTCCTTCTGTAGTTGAGGCTTGAGGTACTCATGCCTTTGCTCCTTCATTGTGAATTCACAGAACCTCTCAACACAATACCCTGGTTCTCGGCTACTGAATGTCATTTCACAGTTTACATTACCATCAAAATTATTGAGGTTTGTGTTGGGTTTGTGATAGGGTGTATGGAGGAAGTTAAATGTTTTGGAAATGAAATGTCTGAGGACAGTATGTGGTGTGAGGTGGTTTGATCAATTAAGTAATGAAAGGGTAAGAGAGCTGTGTCATAATAAAAAGAATATGGTTGAGAGAGCAGTAGAAGGTGCATTGAAATGGTTTGGACATATAGAGAGAATGAGTGAGGAAAGATAGACAAAGAAGATGTATATGTTAGAAGTGGGAGACCACATTAGGGGTGGAGGGATGGAATGAAAAAGATTTTGAGTACTAGGGGTCTGAACATGCAGGAGGTTGAAAGGTGTGCAGGGAATAGAATGAATTGGAACCATGTGGTATACTGTGAAACGTTTAGGGTAAACCATGGAAAGGTTTGTGGGGCCTGGATGTGGATAGGGAGCTGTGGTTTTGATGCATTACATATGACAACTAGAGTCATTAACTGTCATGTGTAATGCTCTGAACCACAGCTCCCTTTCCACTTCCAGGCCCCACAGACCTTTCCATGGTTTACCCCAGATGCTTCACATGCTCTATTTCTGTCCATTGACAACACATCGACCCCAGTATACCACATCATTCCAATTCACTCTATTTCCTTGCATGCCTTTCACCCTCCTGTATCTTCAGGCCCCGATTGCTCAAAATCTTTTTCACTCCATCCTTCCACCTCCAATTTGGTCTCCTGCTTCTCCTTGTTCCCTCCACCTCTGACACATATATCCTCTTTGTCAATCTTTCCTCACTGATTCTCTCCATATGTGCAAACCATTTCAACACACCCTCCTCTGCTTTCTCAACCACACTCTATTTATTTCCACACATTTCTCTTACCCTTTCATTACTTTCTCAATTAAACCTCTTCACACTGCATATTGTCCTTAAACATTTAATTTCCAACACAGCCACCCTCCTCCGTAGTGCCTCGCAACCATATAACATTGTTGGAGCTACTATTCCTTCAAACATACCCATTTTTGCTCTCCAAGATAGCGTTCTCTCCTTTCACACATTCTTAATCGCTCCCAGAACCTTCGCCCCCTCCCCCATCCTGTGACTTGCTTCTGCTTCCATGGTTCCATCTGCTGCTAAGTCCACTCCCTGATATCTAAAACACTTCACTTCCTCCAGTTTTTCTCCATTCAAAATTACTTCCCAATCAACTTGTCCCACAACCCTACTGAACCTAATAAACTTGCTCTTATTTACATTTACTCTCAACTTTTTCCTATCGCACACTTTTTCAAACTCAGTCACCAACATCTGCAATTTTTCACTTCAATCATTCTGAGGTAGGGGAGAGAGAATTATACCTCTGTATTCCCTGCCCTTCTTGTACTTCAATTTCTAAAAGAGGAAGTGGAAGGAGTCAGGCAGGGAGTGCTCATCCTCCTCAAAGGCCCGGATTGGGATGTCTAAATGTGTGTGGATGTAAGTTAGATGAGATGAGAGATAGGTAGTACGTTTAAAGAAAGAAGCTGGATGTTCTGGCTGTAAGTGAAATATAGCTCAAGGGTAAGGGGGAAGAATGTTTTGGAAATGTCTTGGGAGTAAAGTTAGGGGTTGGTGAGAGGTCAGAAGCTCAGGAGTAGCTCTACTCCTGAAGAAGGAGTTGAGGGAGTGTGTGATCAAATTCTAGATAGATGTCAGTAAAACTCTAAAGTTGATGGCATGAAATGGATGATAGTGCGTATGCACCTGGCCATGAGAAGAGAGGTCATGAGAGGCAAGTGTTTTGGGAACAGCTGAGTGAGTGTGTCTGCAGATTTTACTTAGAGTAATGGGTGATTTAGATGCTGAGGTAAATAATGTGGCTGTTGAGGGTATGATTAGGGCACATGGGGTATTCAATGTTATGGCTGGAAATAGTGAAGAGCTTGTGGAGTTGTGTGCTGAAAAAATGGTGCTTGGGAATACTTGGTTTAAAGAGAGGGATACACACAAATATATGTATGTGAGTAGGAGAGATGGTTAATGGGCATTTTTAGATTACATAGTAATTGACAAGTGCATAAAAGAGAGACTTTTGGATGTAAGTGTGCTGAAAGGGGCAGTTGGTGGGATGTCTGATCTCTGTTTTGTGGAGGCAAGGGTGAAGATTTGTAAAGGTTTTTGATAAAGAGTAACAAATGTTGGGGAGAAGAGAGTAGTGAGAGTAAGTAAGCTTGGAAAGGAGACGTGTGAAGAAACACAAGGAGATTTTGATTGTAGAATGGCAAAATATGAGAGTAAATGAAGCAAGGGGAGTGGGTGAGGATTGGGAGATATTTAGGGATGCAGTAATGGCAAGTAATGGCTGGTGGCTGATTTGGATGAGAAACAGCAGAAGCTGGTGACTGAGTTTGGTAAAGTGTGTGAAAGAAGAAAGCTGAGAGTAAATGTGAATAAGAGCAAGGTTATTAGGTACAGTAGGGTTGAGGGACAAGTCAATTGGGAGGTAAGTTTGAATGGAGAAAAACTGGAGGAAGTGAAGTGTTTTAGATATCTGGGAGTGGATTTGGCAGTGGATGGAACCAAGGAAGTGGAAGTGAGTCACACGGTGGGGGAGGGAGCGAAAGTTCTGGGAGCGTTGAAAAATGTTTGGAAGGTGAGAAAATTATCTTGGATAGCAAAAATGGGTATGTTTGAAGGAATAGTGGTTCCAACAATGCTATATGGTTGCGAGGGTAGGCTATAGATAGGGTTGTGCATAGGAGGGTGGATGTGTTGGAGATGAGATGTTTGAGGACAAAATGTGGTGTGAGGTGGTTTGATTGAGTAAGTAATGAAAGGGTAAGAGAGATGTGTATTAATGAAAAGAGTGTGGTTGAGAGAGCAAAAGAGGGTGTTTTGAAATGGTTTGGTCACATGGAGAGAATGAGTGAGGAGAGTTTGACTGAGAGGATATATGTGTCAGAGGTGGAGGGAACGAGGAGAAGTGGGAGACCAAATTGGAGGTGGAAAGATGGAGTGAAAAAGATTTTGAGCCATTAGGGCCTGAACATGCAGGAGGGTGAAAGGCATGCAAGGAATAGAATGAATTGGAACGATGTGGTATACCGGGCTTGACTTGCTGTCAGTGGATTGAACCGGGGCATGTGAAGCATCTGGGGTAAACCATGGAAAGTTCTGTGGGGCCTGGATGTGGAAAGGGAGCTGTGGTTTCAGTGCATTATACATGACAGCTAGAGACTGAGTGTGAATGAATATGGCCTTTGTTGTCTTTTCCTAGCGCTACCTCGCATGCATGTGGGGGAGAGGTTGTCATTTCATGTGTGGTGGGGTGGCGATGGGAATGAATAAAGGCAGCAAGTATGAATTATGTACATGTTTTTATATGTATATGTCTGTTTATGTATATATATGTTTACATTGAAATGTATAGGTATGTATATGTGCGTGTATGGATGTGTATGTATGGACATATACATACACAGACATATACACATATGCACATGTACCTATTCATACTTGCTGCCTTCACCCATTCCCACCATTGTATTAAGGCAAGGGGAATAAAGGTGAGTGTCAGACTACAAAGGTATAAGTTTGTGGAGTATACATGTTAAGTTGATTGAGAGGGTGAAGGCATGTACATATCATCAGACTAGGGTGGAGCAATGTGGTTTCAGAAGGGGTAGAGGATGTGTGGATCAGGTTTATGCTTTAAAGAATGTAAGGAATACAGTAAACCCTTGATTTAATGTATATGTGTGGGTATGGGCTTTTATGTATATACATGTGTATGAGGGTGGGTTGGGCCATTCCTCATCTGTTTCCTTGCACTACCTAGCTGATGCGTGAGCCAGCGATTAGGTAAAAGAAATATTATCATTTGTCCCTTAAATCCGAAATCCATTATATTGGGGTCCATACATACAAACACATTTCAACATATACATACATATACATGCACAGACATATACATATTTACACATGTACATATTCATACTTGCTGCCTTCACCCATTCCTGCTGCCACCCAGCTACACACGAAATAGCCCCCCCCCCCCCCCCCCCCAGGAAGAGACAAAAAAAGGTCACATTCATTCACACTCAGTCTCTAGCCGTCATTTGTAATGCACTGAAACTACAGCTTCCTTTCCACATCCAGGCCCCACAGACCTTTCCATGGTTTACCCCAGACGCTTCACATACCCTGATTCAATCCAATGACAGCACGTTGACCCCGCTATACCACATTGGTCCAATTCACTCTATTCCTTGCACGCCTTTCACCCTTCTGTATGTTCAGGCCCCGATTGCTCAAAGTCTTTTTCACTCCATCCTTCCACCTCCAATTTGGTCTCCTGCCTCTCCTTGTTCCCTCCACCTCTGACACATATATCCTCTTTGTCAATCTTTCCTCACTCATTCTCTCCATGTGACCAAACTATTTCAATACACTCTCTTTTGCTCTCTCAACCACACTTTTTTTTACTACCTCACATCTCTCTTACCCTTTCATTACTTACTCGATCACACCACCTCTCACCACATCTTGTCCTCAAACATTTCATTTCCATCACATCCACCCTCTGCACAACCCTATCTATAGCCCATGCCTCGCAACCAAATAACATTGTTGGAACCACTATTCCTTCAGACTTACCCATTTTTGCTCTCCGAGATCATGTTCTCGCTTTCCACACATTCTTCAATGCTCCCAGAATCTAGGCCCCTCCCCACCCTATGAATTACTTCCACTTCTGTGGCTCCATCCTCTGCCTAAGTTCACTCCCAGATATGTAAACCTTTTAAGAAAATAGAAAAATGAAAAATCTCAAACACTGCAGTATACACATTTCTTATTGCACTTGTTTTTTGGTGGCGTGGGGTAGACACGCTTTGTTTCGGTCTAAGTCTGCCTCAAGCTTTTGTGCAGTCAGGTTGTGCACAGATTGTTTCTGTTGTTTCAGAATTGCAACTTTATATATTAAATAATTTTACAATCCTTACAACTCAAAATGGCATCAAGTGATTGTAAGAGGTGCAATTGAAGCAGGTACTCTGTCCTCACCTTATTATAAAGAAGTATCCTTTCACAGGAGAGGGATGTCATCACCTCTATCGCAGTCTGACTCCTGCCTCAAACAGCCCGGCATCTGACGGGGTCTGGGGTTGGTGAGCATTCCCACGCTGCTGGGTGCCCGCTGCCCAACTATCATACCACACACTAAACCCTACACCCCCTCCCGAAATTTTGGTAACTAGATGTGACATTTTGTTACAACAAAAACAACTAAAAACAAGAAAACAACAAAAATAGAGAATAAAATTAAACTTCGAAAAGGCATAAGGCAAATATACACAAATCACCGCTCAGCAACAATATTCTTCCTTCACATGCGAGCGGGACAAAAATGACATAACAAATTAGTATGTTCACTCTTCACAGGAGCTACGACAAACATAATCTTTCAAGTGTGCAGGATGGTGTCTAAAACGGTGAGGGCCTCACTACCTGAGGCTGGGTGTCATCACAACTGGGGCAAAGCTGTTGCAGGTGGGTAGTCCCCTTGACCCATGGGTGTCATGGGGATCGGCGAAACCTAGGCCCCCAGGGATGTAGGTGACGTCGTTTTTGCAAAGACAGGCGGCCACTGCCATCCAGCTTCATCGAGTATTTTGCGTGTGGCTTCACCTTCACTACCATGTCCGACTTATCCCAAGCTTTCAAAGTGATGTCCTGCTGGGGCAGCATAGTGGCATCACCTGCTGAGCCACCCCACACGAGAGCGTGGCTCTTTGTTGTGGCTCACTCCCTGTTTTGAAGAGTAGTTCTCCAGTGTCTGTTTATCATATAATGTTGGGGTGCCAGGATACCATTTTGCAACTGTTTTCCTGCTGCTAGCTATGTGGGCAACTTATCCCCCTCTCTTATGGGGGTGTTGAGTTATTGGAGCATAGCCTGAGTCACTGCTGTTGTGCAGGCTTCCTACAAGACCCATGTTGCCCCTTGACACCCGTTTGGCTACCTTTTCTGCTGCTTCAGCATGTCCATTGGACTTGGGGAAGTGGGCTGAGGAGATGCAGGCCATTATTCCCCAGTTTTTGTTGAAAGCTTGCTTCTCTTTGCTGGCTTGATTGGTTTCCATGTCTGAGGTGATTTCTTTGGTTATGTCCCCCATCACCTGAAGAAGATGAGCAGCCTTGTGAAAACTTGGGATTTTTCCACATAGGTTTGAATCCTACTCACCGCTCCATGAAAGAAGTGCAATGAAAGCAGGTAGTCCATCCTCACTTAATTATAAAGAAGTATTCTTTCACAGGAGAGGGGTGGCATCACTTCTATCTCAGTCTGACTCCTGCCTTTAACTGCTCAGTGAGCATTCCCATGTTGCTGGGTGCCCACCACCCAACTGTTGTACCATACTAAACCCTATAGTAGTGATAGAGGAGTTAAAAGAAAGCATGTGAACCTAAATGTGGCACAGAAATAGGCTGCATTCGCTTCAATGGACTTTTGGCATTAACAGACACCCTCGATAGTCCGTTAAATCAATGGTTTACTGTATTTAAAGAACAGATGGATTTGTATGTGGCATCTATGGATCTGGACAAGGCTTATGATAGGGTTGATAGAGATGCTTTGTGGAAAGTGTAATTGGTAAGCTGCAAGAAGCATTGAGAAGTTTTATCAAAGTTGTAAGGTTTGTGTACGAATAGGAAGAAAGGTGATTGCATGAGTCTTGGACAGAGGGGTGAATATGCAGTCTTTAGGGGATGAGAGGCCATGGGAAGTGAGTCTTTTATTGTTTGCTGATGTTACAGCACTGGTGGCAGACTCAAGTGAGAAACTGCATAAGTTGGTGACTTTGATTGGAAGAGTGTGTGAGAGTTGAGTGTGAATGTGAATTAAGGTAAAATTATTAGTTTCAGCTGGGTCTGTGGACAAGGTAGTTGGGGTGTAAGTTTGAATGGAGAAAAACTGAAAGAAGTGAAGTGCCTTAGATATCTGGGAGTAGACATGGCAGCAAATGGAACCATGGAAATGAAAGTTAGTCAAAGGGTGGGGAGCTAGTAAAGTTTTAGGAGTGCTGAAAAATGTGCAGAAATAGAGAATGTTATTTGGGAGGGCGAATATGGGTATGTTTGAAGGTAAGGTAGCCCCAACAATGATATATGGGTTCTCCAGAGGGGATGGATTTGCTGGAAATGAAATGTTTAAGGACAATATGTGGCGTGAGGTGGTTTGATTAAGTAATGAAAGGGAAAGAGAGATGTGCAGTAATGATAAGAGTGTGGTTGAGAGAGCAGAAAGAGGGGGGGGAGGGTTGAAATGATTTGGACATATGGAGAGATTGAGTGAGGAAAGGTTGACAAAGAGGATATATGTGTCATTGGCATGAGCAAATAGGTTTAAGGTTGAAGAGAGATCTTTCATGGAGAGGAGAAAAAAAGGCAATATGTTAGAGCCTTGAAGGACACTGTTGTTAATAGGATAAGAGGAAGAATTTGCTTCATCATGAACTACCTCATTAGACTGACTAGAAATGGGTAGAGAACAGGGAGAAGCAGAAAAGCCAAAGGAAGGAAGTTTTTAAAAAGACAAAGCATAGAATGGCAGATGTTTTGGAGGAGTGCCAAACATAAGATTCACAAAAATCCATGGGAAGGAGGACTGGAGGTGCATCTCGTAAAAGAAGTTTACCAGTTGGCGATGCCTGGCATGAGTTGTGTTGGTGATCAGCAAGAAGGGAATAGGATCCTAAGTGTTTTAAAAAATCAGTTAAGGGGAGTTTCAGAGACTAGAGATAGCAGAAGTAAGAATGGTTAGTAATGAAAGGGTTGCACTAAGACATGTTTCCAAGAAGGAATAGTTTGGCATTTTAGACAGAGATGAAGGAGGTAAGCAAGGATCTGAGCTAGATAAGAGGCACCCCCAGTAGGATTCCAAGGAGATATACCTTCTAGTCCACATGCTTTGATTTTTGTAGGAAGAATAATGCTCGAAAGAAGTTATGAGGATAATACAATATAAGGGAGTGTGTAGTTTCTGTAGGAGGAGATGCAAGAGGTGGACTAGATGCAGAATTATTCAGACTACAGTTAGAGAAGGTTAAGGTATTGAAAAGAATGGCTTTATTATTAGAGTTAACTTTAGATTGATTGGTTTGGAAAAGAATTGTTGAATTACAGAAGTTACAGATTATATGTAAAGTCGTAACAGCACACTTTTGTCTTATGAAAGTGTGCATGAATAAACAAACAGCAGCTTTGCAATTTTTCCACAAAAACATGAACATTGAGGGAGATTCAGTGGAACAGAGTTTCATGGCTTAATATGCACCATCCTTGATGCAACAAAAGTTATCAAACCATTACCTGGGAGTAAAGATCTAGTAGAAATAGGGATGAAGGGCTCCATTCCAGCCAGTATAATCTCCACAGTATGGCCAGCACAGCAGGAGGCATACTGTCTTGTGAAACATTGCCATTCCCATGGAAAGGCAGTGTGATAGTTATTTAGAGGTGGTCACTGAATTCACCCAAAGTACTAAATTTGACATGAAGGGACTTGGGAGTAGATGTATACAATTGAAAGTGATTGATAAAGCTGTGTACAAAAGACCCTAGGAGGACAGAAGCAAAGTGGTAGGGTTCACCAGTAAGAAGGACTTGGAAGAGTGGTTGTGTTGGTTGGGAACTCGTTTGTTTGATTATCTGTTGACGGTTACTGTTACAAAATGAAGGAGCATTGACTTCCCTAGGGTTATTCCAAGTAGAGTCTAACCATTCCCTGTGGTGTACATTGAAATCCCTTGCTTAGAGGATTTCAACCTATATATGTGAAAAAACTGCACTTTATGGCTGTAGGTCGCATTGTCAAAGAGTTAGAGGACTTGCAGGAAAATATACAAAACATAAAAGTAGAGTGTGAATGTCTGTGGATATAACCAAGGTGAGAAGAAAGGAGAGATAGGTAGTATGTGTAAGTAAAGAAACCTGGATTGGATGTTCTAGCTCTGAGTGAAAGAAAGCTCAAGGGTAAAGGGGAAGAGTGGTTTGGGAAAGTCATGGGAGTACAGTCAGGGGTTGATGAGAGGACAAGAGCTAAGGAAGTAGCACTACTTCTGAAGCAGGAGTTTTGGGAATTGGGAATATGTGTTAGAGTGCAAGAAAGTAAATTCTAGATAGATGTCAGTAACACTGAAAGTGGATGGAGAAAGATGGGTGATTATTGGTGCTTATGCAAATGGTCATGAGAAGAAAGCTCATGAGAGGAGCGTGTTTTGGGAGCAGCTGAATGAGTGTGTCAGCAGCTTTGATGCACACGAGACCTGGTATAGTGATGGGTGATTTAAATGCAAAGGTAGTAATGTGGCAGATGAGGGTATAATTGATGAACATGGGGTATTCACTGTTGTGAATGGAAATGGTGAAGAGCTTGTGGATTTGTGTGCTGAAAAATCACTGGTGGTTGGGAATACCTGGTCCAAAAAGAGAGGTATACATAAGTATACATATGTGTGTGGGAGAGATGGTCAGAGGGCATTATTGGATTATGTGTTAATTGGTAGGCATGTAAAAGAGAGATTTTGGATCTTAATATGTTGAGAGGGGCAGCTGGAGGGATATCTGATCTCTATCTTGTGGAGGTGAAGATGAAGATTTGTAGAGGTTTTCAAAAAAGAAGAGAGAATGTTGGGGAGAAGAGAGTGGTGAGAGAAAGTGAGCTTGGAAAGGAGACGTGTGAGGAAGTGCCAGGAGAGATTAAGTGTAGAATGGCAAAAGGTGAGAGCAATTGATGTGTGGGGAGTGGGTGAGGAATAGGATGTATTTAGGGAAGCAGTGATGGCTTGTGCAAGAGATGCATGTGGCATGAGAAAGGTGGGAGGTGGACTGATTAGAAAGGGTAGTGAGTGGTGGGATGAAGAAGTAAAGTCAGTGAAAGAAAAAAGAGAGGCATTTGGACGATACATACAAGGAAGTAGTGCATTTGACTGGAAGATGTATGAAAGAAAGCAGTAGAAGGTCAAAAGAAAGATGCAAGGATTGAAAAAGAGGGCTAAAGAGAGTTTGTGTGAGAGAGTAACATTAAACTTTAGGGAGAATAAAAAGAGTGTAAGAAAGTAAATTTTAGATTGATATGGGTAAAACTGAAAGTTAATGGAGAGAGATGAGTGATTATTGGTGCATATGCATCTGGGCATGAGAAGAAAGACCATGAGAGGCAAGTGTTTTGGGAGCAGCTGAATGAGTGTTTTAGTGGTTTTGATGCACAAGACTGGGTTATAGTGATGGGTGATTTGAATGCAAAGGTGAGTAATGTGGCAGTTGAGGGAATAATTGGTACACATGGGGTGTTCAGTGTTGTAAATGGAAATGGTGAAGAGCTTGTAGATTTATGTGCTGAAAAAGGACTGGTGATTGGGAATACCTGGTTTAAAAAGCGAGATATACATAAGTATACGTATGTAAGTAGGAGAGATGGCCAGAGAGCGTTATTGGATTATGTGTTAATTGATAGGCGCGCGAAAGAGAGACTTTTGGATGTTAATGTGCTGAGAGGTGCAGTTGGAGGGATGTCTGATCATTATCTTGTGGAGGCGAAGGTGAAGATTTGTAGGGGTTTTCAGGAAAGAAGAGAGAATGTTGGGGTGAAGAGAGTGGTGAGAGTAAGTGAGCTTGGGAAGGAGACTTGTGTGAGGAAGTACCAGGAGAGACTGAGTACAGAATGGAAAAAGGTGAGAACAAAGGAGGTAAGGGGAGTGGGGGAGGAATGGGATGTATTTAGGGAAGCAGTGATGGCTTGTGCAAAAGATGCTTGTGGCATGAGTAGTGTGGGAGGTGGGTTGATTAGAAAGGGTAGTGAGTGGTGGGATGAAGAAGTAAGGTTATTAGTGAAAGAGAAGAGAGAGGCATTTGGACGATTTTTGTAGGGAAAAAATGTAAATGAGTGGGAGATGTATAAAAGAAAGAGGCAGGAGGTGAAGAGAAAGGTGCAAGAGGTGAAAAAGAGGGCAAATGAGAGTTGGGGTGAGAGAGCATTATTAAATTTTAGGGAGAATAAAAAGATGTTTTGGAAGGAGGTAAATAAAGTGCGTAAGACAAGGGAACAAATGGGAACTTCAGTGAAGGGGGCTAATGGGGAGGTGATAACAAGTAGTGGTGATGTGAGAAGGAGATGGAGTGAGTATTTTGAAGGTTTGTTGAATGTGTTTGATGATAGAGTGGCAGATATAGGGTGTTTTGGTCGAGGTGGTGCGCAAATGGAGAGGGTTAGGGAAAATTATTTGGTAAACAGAGAAGAGGTAGTAAAAGCTTTGCGGAATATGAAAGCCACCAAGGCAGCAGGTTTGGATGGTATTGCAGTGGAATTTATTAAAAAAGGGGATGACTGTATTGTTGACTGGTTGGTAAGGTTATTTAATGTATGTATGACTCATGGTGAGGTGCCTGAGGATTGGTGGAATGCTTGCATAGTGCCATTGTACAAAGGCAAAGGGGATAAGAGTGAGTGCTCAAATTACAGAGGTATAAGTTTGTTGAGTATTCCTGGTAAATTATATGGGAGGGTATTGCTTGAGAGGGTGAAGGCATGTACAGAGCATCAGATTGTGGAAGAGCAGTGTGGTTTCAGAAGTGGTAGAGGATGTGTGGATCAGGTGTTTGCTTTGAAAAATGTATGTGAGAAATACTTAGAAAAACAAATGGATTTGTATGTAGTATTTATGGATCTGGAGAAGGCATATGATAGAGTTGATAGAGATGCTCTGTGGAAGGTATTAAGAATATATGGTGTGGGAGGCAAGTTGTTAGAAGCAGTGAAAAGTTTTTATCGAGGATGTAAGGCACGTGTACGTGTAGGAAGAGAGGAAAGTGATTGGTTCTCAGTGATTGTAGGTTTTCAACAGGGGTGTGTGATGTCTCCATTGTTGTTTAATTTGTTTATGGATGGGGTTGTTAGGGAGGTGAATGCAAAGAGGGGCAAGTATGCAGCCCACTGTAGATGAGAGAGCTTGTGAAGTGTCAGTTGTTGTTCACTGATGATACAGTGCTGGTCGCTGATTCATGTGAGAAACTGCAGAAGCTGGTGACTGAGTTTGGTAAAGTGTGTGAAAGAAGAAAGTTAAGAGTAAATGTGAATAAGAGTAAGGTTATTAGGTACAGTAGGGTTGAGGGTCAGGTCAATTGGGAGGTAAGTTTGAATGGAGAAAAACTGGAGGAAGTAAAGTGGTTTAGATATCTGGGAGTGGATCTGGCAGCAGATGGAACCATGGAAGCAGAAGTGAATCATAGGGTGGGGGAGGGGGTGAAAATTCTGGGAGCCTTGAAGAATGTTTGGAAGTCGAGAACATTATCTCGGAAAGCAAAAATGGGTATGTTTGAAGGAATAGTGGCCCCAACAATTTTGTATGGCTGCGGGGCATGGGCTATGGATAGAGTTGTGTGGAGGAGGGTGGATGTGCTGGAAATGAGATGTTTGAGGACAATATGTGGTGTGAGGTGATTTGATCGAGTAAGTAATGTAAGGGTAAGAGAGATGTTTGGAAATAAAAAGAGTGTGGTTGAGAGAGCTGAAGAGGGTGTTTTAAAATGGTTTGGTCACATGGAGAGAATGTATGAGGAAAGATTGACCAAGAGGATATATGTGTCAGAGGTGGAGGAAGCAAGGAGAAGTGGGAGAGCAAATTTGAGGTGGAAAGATGGAGTGAAAAAGATTTTGAGTGATCGGGGCCTGAACATGCAGGAGGGTGAAAGGTGTGCAAGGAATAGAGTGAATTGGAATGATGTGGTATACCGGGGTCAACATGCTGTCAATGGATTGAACCAGGGCATGTGAAGCATCTGGGGTAAACCATGGAAAGTTCTGTGGGGCCTGGATGTGGAAAGGGAGCTGTGGTTTCGGTGCATTATTACATGACAGCTAGAGACTGAGTGTGAACGAATGGGGCCTTTGTTGTTTTTTCCTAGCGCTACCTCGCACACATGAGGGGGGGAGGGGGATGTTATTGCATGTGTGTCGTGGTGGCAATGGGAATAAATAAAGGCAGACAGTATGAATTATGTACATGTGTATATATGTATATGTCTGTGTGTATATATATGTGTACATTGAGATGTATAGGTATGTATATTTGCGTGTGTGGACGTGTATGTATATACATGTGTATGTAGGTAGGTTGGGCCATTCTTTCGTCTGTTTCCTTGCGCTCCCTCGCTAACGCGGGAGACAGCGACAAAGCAAAATAATAATGATAGTAAAAAAAAGATGTTTTGGAAGGAGGTGAATAACGTGCCTAAGACAAGAGAACAAATGGGAACATCGGTGACAGGAGCAAGTGGGAGAGTAATAAAAGGTAGTGATGAAGTGAGGAGATGGATTGAGTATTTTAAAGGTTTGTTGAACGTGTTTGATGATAGAGTAGCAGATATAGGGTGTTTTGGTCAGGATGGTTTGCGAAGTGAGAGAGTCAGGGAGAATGGTTTGGTTGAGAGAGAAGAGGTAGTGAATGCTGTGCGGAAGATGAAATCCGGCAAGGCTGTGGGTTTGGATAGTATTGCAGGAGAATTTATAAGGGGTTACTATGGTGTTGGTTGGTTGGTAAGGATATTCACTGTATGTATAGATCATGGTGAAGTGCCAGAGAATTGGCAGAATGCATGCATAGTGCCAAAAGCAAAGGAGATAAAGGTGAGTGTTCAAATTACAGAGGCATAAGTTTGGTGAGTATTCCTGGGAAATTATATGGAAGGGTATTGATTGAGAGGGTGAAGGCATGTACATAGCATCAGACTGGGTGGTTTCAGAAGTGGTAGAGGATGTGTGGATCAGGTGTTTGCTTTGAAGAATGTGTGAGAAATATTTAGAAAAGCAGATAGATTTGTATGTAACATTTATGGATCTGGAAAAAGCTTATGATAGGGTTGATAGAGATGCTTTGTGGAAGGTCTTAAGAGTATATGATGTGGAGGGTAAGTTGCTAGAAGCAGTGAAAAGTTTTTACCAAGGATGTAAGGCATGTGTATGAGTAGGAAGAGAGGAGAGTGATTGGTACCCAGTGAATGTCGATGTGTGGCAGGGATGTGTAATATCCTTATGTGTGTTTAATTTGTTTATGGATTGGGTAGTTAGGGAGGTAAATGCAAAAGTTTTGGAGAGGGGTGAGGATGCAGTCTGTTGAGGATGAGAGGGCCCAGGAATTGAGTCAGTTGTTGTTCACTGATGATACAGCTCTAGTGGCTGATTTAAATGAGAAACTGCAGAAGTTGGTGACTGAATTTGGAAAAGTGTGTGAGAGGAGAAAGTTGAAAGTAAATGTGAATAAGAGCAAGGATATTAGTTTAAGGTTAAGGGACAAGTTATTTAGATGTAAATTTGAATAGAGATAAACTGGAGGAATTGAAGTGTTTTCGATATCTGGGAGTGGACTTAGCATCGAATAGAACCATGGAAGCGGAAGTTAGTCACAGGGTGGGGGAAGGAGTGAAGGTTTTGGGAGTGATGAAGAATGTGTGGAAGGAGAGAACATTATCTTGGAGAGCAAAAATGGGTATGTGTGAAGGAATAGTAGTTCCAACAATGTTTTATGGTTGCGAGGCATGTGCTGTAAATAGGGTTGTATGGATGAGGATGGATGTGTTGGAAATGAAATGTTTTAGGACAAAATATGGTATGAGGTGGTTTCTTTGAGTAAGTAATGAAAGGGTAAGAGAGATGCATGGAAATAAAAGGAGTGAGGTCGAGAGAGCAGAAGAGGGTGTGTTGTACTGGTTTGGACATAGAGAGAATGAGTGAGAAAAGATTGATAAGGAGGTTATATGTGTCAGAGGTGGATGGAACAAAGAGAAGTGGGAAATCAGATTGGAGGTGGAAGGATGGAGCGAAAAAGATTTTGAGCGATCAGGGCCTGAACATACTGGAGGGTGAGAGGCATGCAAGAAATAGAGTGAATCAGAACAATGTGGTATACTGGGGTCGACATGCTGTCAATGGATTGAACATTGGGCCATTCTTTGTCTGTTTCCTGGCGCTTCCTTGCTGACATGGGAAACGGCAATCAAGTATAGGAAGAAATGAAGTAAAAGGCAGAATTTTAGAAGGTAAAGAAATTTTGAGCTGTAGATTAATGCCAGCAACCAACTTTGTTAGTGAATTTATAGGTTGAATGCCAGCAAGCAACTTTGTTTACAAGTTTGTAGATTGAATCTCAGCAACGCATTGTGCTTTTGTTTGTAGATTGAATCCCAGGAACTGGCTTTGCTTGTCAGTTTGTAGATTAAATACTAATAACCTACTTGCATGTGAGTTTGTAGATTGAATGCTTGCAACCCACTTTGCTCACAGAGAACAACTATTCAGGTATTTTGCTGAATCTGAATCAGATGTTGCCAAATGAAAGGCTTGGGAGAAACCAAATTGAGAGCAGTTTGACACAATATTGCATGATTGGTTTGAACTGAGGTGGGTGAGTGGCGCACACTTCAGGTACAGTACTTTCTGATTTACAATAGTTTTTGCTACCTTTGCAATTGTTTTAAACGTTATTATTACTTTTACAGAAATATTGTGATTAAGAACTTAAGTATTATTTCCAAAAATTGTTCAGTAAATTTTTTGGAAATATAAGTTTCATGTGAGAAACTGCAGAAGCTGGTGACTGAGTTTGGTAAAGTGTGTGAGAGAAGAAAGCTGAGAGTAAATGTGAATAAGAGCAATGTTATTAGGTACAGTAGGGTTGAGGGACAAGTCAATTGGGAGGTAAGTTTGAATGAAGAAAAGCTGATGGAAATGAAGTGTTTTAGATATCTGGGAGTGGATTTGGCAGCGGATGGAACCATGGAAGCTGAAGTGAATCATAGGGTGGGGGAGGGGGCGAAAGTTCTGGGAGCGTTGAAGAATGTGTGGAAGGTGAGAATATTATCTCGGAAAGCAAAAATGGGTATGTTTGAAGGAATAGTGGTTCCAGGTATGTTATGTGGTTGCAAGGCGTGGGCTATAGATAGAGTTGTGTGGAGGAGGGTGGATGCGCTGGAAATGAGATGTTTGAGGACAATATGTGGTGTGAGGTGGTTTGATCGAGTAAGTAATGATAGGGTAAGAGTGATGTGTGGTAATAAAAAGAGTGTGGTTGAGAGAGCAGAAGAGGGTGTTTTGAAATGGTTTGGTCACATGGAGAGAATGAGTGAGGAAAGATTGACCAAGAGGATATATGTGTCGGAGGTGGAGAGAACGAGGAGAAGTGGAAGACCAAATTTGAGGTGGAAAGATGGAGTGAAAAAGATCTTGAGTGATCGGGGTCTGAACATGCAGGAGGGTGAAAGGCGTGCAAGGAATAGAGTGAATTGGAACGATGTGGTATACCGGGGTTGACGTGCTCTCAATGGATTGAACCAGGGCATGTGAAGCATCTGGGGTAAACCATGGAAAGTTTTGTGGGGCCTGGATGTGGAAAGGGAGCTGTGGTTTCAGTGCATTATACATGACAGCTAGAGACTTAGTGTGTACGAATGTGGCCTTTGTTGTCTTTTCCCAGCACTACCTCACACACATGAGGGGGGAGGGGGTTGTTATTTCATGTGTGACGGGGTGGCGATGGGAATGAATAAAGGCAAACAGTATGAATTATGTACATGTGTATATATGTATATATGTGTGTATATATGTGTATACGTTGAGATGTATAGGTATGTATATTTGTGTGTGTGGATGTGTATGTATATACATGTGTATGTGGTTGGGTTGGGCCATTCTTTCGTCTGTTTCCTTGCTCTGCCTCGCTAATGCGAGAGACAGCGACAAAGCAAAATAATAGAATAAATAACTATTGTAAACAGCTCATTATACAGGGTACTGCCTAGGTCTGGCAGATGCTGGAAAATATAATGTGTCCTGTATGTACCTTTTATTGCTCTGTTCCTCAGCTCATTTTTACCTTTTATCATATAAAGAGTAGTGTAATTAAAGTCTGGCATTATTGTACCCCACCTGCATGTGATTATGTGTGGGTGAAAAATCATTTTCATCTAGGTTGTATTGTCAATGAATGAAAATCTTGTCCAAGACCTTTTAACTCCAAAGGAATCCATCATTTTAGCACAGCCTGAAAGCTGTAGGAGCTCCATAAAAGGCATCGTAGGGTGATGATGGGACCTCTGTTTACACAATGTTTAGTCTTTGAAAATGATCACGTAGATCAGAAACATGTAAATCAAGGATTGTAATGTAGGTAATGGAGATTAGGTGTTTTGTTATTAATGAGACAGTAATGAGTGTTGTACCAGGAAAACTACCGTGTTCATTGTACAAAGAAATATAAGATACTATAGCACATTTGTTCTATTCTTTCCATAATCAGACTTTTAGAGTACGAGGTCTTAGTTGTAATGAATAATGTTCCTTTCTTGGTGCTGTCCTTGATCTTTTCTACCTTATCATGAATAGTCCATAGATTAGATTCACTAAGTCCAAGGAAATGCTTTATATCAAGTGTCTCATTCACCTCTCCATAACTTTTAAGTACATCCATTTTAACCTCCGTGATGGCCTTACACTTCTTAGCACTACTGGTACCAAGGAATTTAAAAGTTGCTTTGATGGCATGATGTAAGGGGCAAAGCATGAGCAGTATACTTTATGCTGCCAACCCAATGATTATCACATTATTCCAGACATAAGCCCACATAAATTAACAAAATGTAGAAATAGACTATGTTTCATTCTAAGAATAGCATAAATCAAATGTGTATAACTCAAGAGGTCCTCGTATGATGAAAAATTAATTGTGAATTACATGTAGTCATTAGAATGCATACCCATTTTATTTGGACACTAGTGTGTCCAGCACATTCCTCTTCTGTTGGCTGTTTGCATTTATGCAACCCAAAAACTCTTCACCACTTCCATATTTTCTCTTCTTGAGTTAAATATTAAGACATTATTTTGTAACTTCATTGAGAGGAGGACAAATTAAGGATTGAGTTCAGATGCAACAAAAATATATTTCATATTGTTGACAGTTTTCGATGAACAAAGGTAACACTTTATGAAATGTTTTTCAGTACAAAGATAACTTATTTAGATATGATCCATTTTTCAGTACAAAGATAAATGTGTAGATTTGATCAGTAGATTTATAAAATGTTTCCATGACTACAGTGTTCCTTCCAGACGGTGGTCGTGTTAGTGTGATGGAATCTGGGGGTGCAAGTCAGCTGTTGAGTCTCCTCCAGCGTGCAGCCGAACTACCCAATTCTTCAGATGATCATCAGCTCCGCTTAGTAGCCACAGGTTTCCTTCTAAATCTTCTCAATTCATATGACACAGTCCAGGTGAGTTAACTGTCACATGAAATTTCTTGGCTCCCATAAATATGCAAATTTTTTTTTACCTTGCAGTCTCCCTTTTCTTACTTTTTAAGAGATAGGCTCACTGCATTTATGAGTGGGCAAGCTCATCGGATATGTTGGATTTTGATTATTTTCAAGATTTTTTTTTTTTTTTTTTTTCTCCGCTGTCTCCCGCGTTTGCGAGGTAGCGCAAGGAAACAGATGAAAGAAATGGCCCAACCCACCCCCATACACATGTATATACATACGTCCACACACGCAAATATACATACCTACACAGCTTTCCATGGTTTACCCCAGACGCTTCACATGCCCTGATTCAATCCACTGACAGCACGTCAACCCCGGTATACCACATCGCTCCAATTCACTCTATTCCTTGCCCTCCTTTCACCCTCCTGCATGTTCAGGCCCCGATCACACAAAATCTTTTTCACTCCATCTTTCCACCTCCAATTTGGTCTCCCTCTTCTCCTCGTTCCCTCCACCTCCGACACATATATCCTCTTGGTCAATCTTTCCTCACTCATTCTCTCCATGTGCCCAAACCACTTCAAAACACCCTCTTCTGCTCTCTCAACCACGCTCTTTTTATTTCCACACATCTCTCTTACCCTTACGTTACTTACTCGATCAAACCACCTCACACCACACATTGTCCTCAAACATCTCATTTCCAGCACATCCATCCTCCTGCGCACCACTCTATCCATAGCCCACGCCTCGCAACCATACAACATTGTTGGAACCACTATTCCTTCAAACATACCCATTTTTGCTTTCCGAGATAATGTTCTCGACTTCCACACATTCTTCAAGGCTCCCAGAATTTTCACCCCCTCCCCCACCCTATGATCCACTTCCGCTTCCATGGTTCCATCCGCTGCCAGATCCACTCCCAGATATCTAAAACACTTTACTTCCTCCAGTTTTTCTCCATTCAAACTCACCTCCCAATTGACTTGACCCTCAACCCTACTGTACCTAATAACCTTGCTCTTATTCACATTTACTCTTAACTTTCTTCTTTCACACACTTTACCAAACTCAGTCACCAGCTTCTGCAGTTTCTCACATGAATCAGCCATCAGCGCTGTATCATCAGCGAACAACAACTGACTCACTTCCCAAGCTCTCTCATCCCCAACAGACTTCATACTTGCCCCTCTTTCCAAAACTCTTGCATTCACCTCCCTAACAACCCCATCCATAAATAAATTAAACAACCATGGAGACATCACACACCCCTGCCGCAAACCTACATTCACTGAGAACCAATCACTTTCCTCTCTTCCTACACGTACACATGCCTTACACCCTCGATAAAAACTTTTCACTGCTTCTAACAACTTTCCTCCCACACCATATATTCTTAATACCTTCCACAGAGCATCTCTATCAACTCTATCATATGCCTTCTCCAGATCCATAAATGCTACATACAAATCCATTTCCTTTTCTAAGTATTTCTCACATACATTCTTCAAAGCAAACACCTGATCCACACATCCTCTACCACTTCTGAAACCACACTGCTCTTCCCCAATCTGATGCTCTGTACATGCCTTCACCCTCTCAATCAATACCCTCCCATATAATTTACCAGGAATACTCAACAAACTTATACCTCTGTAATTTGAGCACTCACTCTTATCCCCTTTGCCTTTGTACAATGGCACTATGCACGCATTCCGCCAATCCTCAGGCACCTCACCATGAGTCATACATACATTAAATAACCTTACCAACCAGTCAACAATACAGTCACCCCCTTTTTTAATAAATTCCACTGCAATACCATCCAAACCTGCTGCCTTGCCGGCTTTCATCTTCCGCAAAGCTTTTACTACCTCTTCTCTGTTTACCAAATCATTTTCCCTAACCCTCTCACTTTGCACACCACCTCGACCAAAACACCCTATATCTGCCACTCTATCATCAAACACATTCAACAAACCTTCAAAATATTCACTCCATCTCCTTCTCACATCACCACTACTTGTTATCACCTCCCCATTTGCGCCCTTCACTGAAGTTCCCATTTGCTCCCTTGTCTTACGCACTTTATTTACCTCCTTCCAGAACATCTTTTTATTCTCCCTAAAATTTAATGATACTCTCTCACCCCAACTCTCATCTGCCCTTTTTTTTACCTCTTGCACCTTTCTCTTGACCTCCTGTCTCTTTCTTTTATACATCTCCCACTCAATTGCATTTTTTCCCTGCAAAAATCGTCCAAATGCCTCTCTCTTCTCTTTCACTAATACTCTTACTTCTTCATCCCACCACTCACTACCCTTTCTAATCAACCCATCTCCCACTCTTCTCATGCCACAAGCATCTTTTGCACAATCCATCACTGATTCCCTAAATACATCCCATTCCTCCCCCACTCCCCTTACTTCCAATTACTTTCAAGATATTTATTTATTTATTTATTTTGCTTTGTCGCTGCCTCGTGCATTAGTGAGGTAGCGCAAGGAAACAGACGAAAGAATGGCCCAACCCACCCACATACACATGTATATACATACACGTCCACTCACGCAAATATACATACCTATACATCTCAATGTACACATATACATACACACACAGACATATACATATATACATATATACACATGTAGGTGAATGTAGGTTTGCAGCAGGGATGTGTGATGTCTCCATGGTTGTTTAATTTGTTTATGGATGGGGTTGTTAGGTAGGTAAATGCAAGAGTCCTGGAAAGAGGGGCAAGTATGAAGTCTGTTGGGGATGAGAGAGCTTGGGAAGTGAGTCAGTTGTTGTTCGCTGATGATACAGCGCTGGTGGCTGATTCATGTGAGAAACTGCAGAAGCTGGTGACTGAGTTTGGTAAAGTGTGTGGAAGAAGAAAGTTAAGAGTAAATGTGAATAAGAGCAAGGTTATTAGGTACAGTAGGGTTGAGGGTCAAGTCAATTGGGAGGTGAGTTTGAATGGAGAAAAACTGGAGGAAGTGAAGTGTTTTAGATATCTGGGAGTGGATCTGTCAGCGGATGGAACCATGGAAGCGGAAGTGGATCATAGGGTGGGGGAGGGGGCGAAAATTTTGGGAGCCTTGAAAAATGTGTGGAAGTCGAGAACATTATCTCGGAGAGCAAAAATGGGTATGTTTGAAGGAATAGTGGTTCCAACAATGTTGTATGGTTGCGAGGCGTGGGCTATGGATAGAGTTGTGCGCAGGAGGATGGATGTGCTGGAAATGAGATGTTTGAGGACAATGTGTGGTGTGAGGTGGTTTGATCGAGTAAGTAACGTAAGGGTAAGAGAGATGTGTGGAAATAAAAAGGGCGTGGTTGAGAGAGCAGAAGAGGGTGTTTTGAAATGGTTTGGGCACATGGAGAGAATGAGTGAGGAAAGATTGACCAAGAGGATATATGTGTCGGAGGTGGAGGGAACGAGGAGAAGAGGGAGACCAAATTGGAGGTGGAAAGATGGAGTGAAAAAGATTTTGTGTGATCGGGGCCTGAACATGCAGGAGGGTGTAAGGAGGGCAAGGAATAGAGTGAATTGGAGCGATGTGGTATACAGGGGTTGACGTGTTGTCAGTGGAGTGAATCAAGGCATGTGAAGCGTCTGGGGTAAACCATGGAAAGCTGTGTAGGTATGTATATTTGCGTGTGTGGACGTGTGTATGTACATGTGTATGGGGGGGGGGGTTGGGCCATTTCTTTCGTCTGTTTCCTTGCGCTACCTCGCAAACGCGGGAGACAGCGACAAAGTATAAAAAAAAAAAAAAAAAAAGATAATTCATACTGTCTGCCTTTATTTATTCCCATAGATTTTTTTTTTTTTTTATACTTTGTCGCTGTCTCCCGTGTTTGCGAGGTAGCGCAAGGAAACAGACGAAAGAAATGGCCCAACCCCCCCCCATACACATGTATATACATACGTCCACACACGCAAATATACATACCTACACAGCTTTCCATGGTTTACCCCAGACGCTTCACATGCCTTGATTCAATCCACTGACAGCACGTCAACCCCGGTATACTACATCGCTCCATTTCACTCTATTCCTTGCCCTCCTTTCACCCTCCTGCATGTTCTGGCCCCGATCACACAAAATCTTTTTCACTCCATCTTTCCACCTCCAATTTGGTCTCCCTCTTCTCCTCGTTCCCTCCACCTCCGACACATATATCCTCTTGGTCAATCTTTCCTCACTCATTCTCTCCATGTGCCCAAACCACTTCAAAACACCCTCTTCTGCTCTCTCAACCACGCTCTTTTTATTTCTACACATCTCTCTTACCCTTACGTTACTCACTCGATCAAACCACCTCACACCACACATTGTCCTCAAACATCTCATTTCCAGCACATCCATCCTCCTGCGCACAACTCTATCCATAGCCCACGCCTCGCAACCATACAACATTCTATTTTATTTTGGTTAACCTTGATTCATGGGCTGTTAGATGAAGAAGTTACGGTAGTGCATGAAAATTAAGATAAGATCTAAGAGACTCTTTTTTTATGGCTTTTGATCATTGCAGATCATCTGTAAGCACCATTGGCTGGATACATGCTGGCACACTATTTTATATTGCTAAACTTCTCACAGAAGTGCTTCCTTTGTCTCTCCATTTCTCATAGTCCCTCACTTTCTGAAACCTTAATCTCAAAACATATTTTGATAACCATTTTTTTTCTATAATCATTATCTTTGCATTTTCATCCATGATGTTTACTTGTAACTCTTCCTTCTCTCCTGAATTTGTTTATATTTCCTCAGTCCTTTATTCTTAGTTTCCTGATTCTGCATTGTTTACTTTATTTTTCTTACTGATGATAAGAGTGGAGGGTAAAGTCATCAAGGTGTGTGTCAGTTTATTATTTCTCAGTCTATTTTATGTATTGCAGGTGTGTTCTCCTCATATGGAGATTGAATTTTCTCTTGTAATTGTATTTTGTCTCCATTTTTGTATAATCTTTTTCCATGGGTAAGAATTTAAATGAATGTAAAGATGGATCCGGATCTCTCTCCATTTTTATACTGTTTTACATGCTTGTTTTCCAAGACATCTTGTTTGCTCTTTATTGAACCTTTTAACATGCTGCCATCATCACCTGAATTCTTAGAGGACTGCATCTATTTTCACATGAGATAACTTGTCTTTGTTAAGATATCCAGCTGACTTATCGTACAGTACCAGGACCAAAGGGTCGAGATTTAGCATGAGAGAAAGGTTATGCAGTAGCAAGTTGCACTGTATCTTAACATCCATTTCCTTATTATCATAAATAAGTGTTTAAGGGCTGTGGGAAAAAAAAATTTGCACTCTAAACATTATGTTAATAATGTACCAAATAACACTCAAACTTTTATCCAAGAAATTAAGATAATACTTATATGTTTATGTGATAATACTCCAGGACCAATTTCAGTGAGAGTCCTGATGTTAATCAGGACCTTACTAAAGGTTTCTGCTCCTCAAGGCTATGGTAACTCCAGTATCAGGGAAATGTAGACTGCTCTAGAGTGAAAAGTTCTTTAGCAAGACTATTCCCAGTGATATACCCTTGGTGAAGGTGACTTTTCTCTTGTGATTTAACGTAGTGTTAGTGGAGTCTGGTAACGCCGTATAAAATTGTGCACAACTCATAACAAAATGATAGACAGGTATCTGCCTGTTTGTTGCATGTACATTTCATTTGTCCTTTGGCATAGGCTTGGTGAGGTTTTGTCTTGTACTCTTTCTAATTATGTAGATGATTATTAGTTCAAGAACCTACTGAGGAGAACTATATAGAAAATAATACCTGTTGAGTGAAAATAAGATACATTTTGCTGTAACATTCATTGAGAAAAAGACTAATTTTTAAAATTTTTTTAACAGTACAATAACTCACTTTGCTTTACTTACCTGAATTACAAACTTTTTGCTATACCACCCACATTTCCATTATTTTCCTTGATAAAGTAAAACCTCTGTTATCCATAATTTGAGACAATGAACTGTTCAGAACAACATATATTTTTCAATTTTGTTTGTAGCTCTCCATTTCCTGAAGTGAATTTCAAAAAGTAAAAAATGATAAATATATTTCAGTGAATGTAGGTTTGCGGCAGGGGTGTGTGATGTCTCCATGGTTGTTTAATTTGTTTATGGATGGGGTTGTTAGGGAGGTAAATGCAAGAGTTTTGGAAAGAGGGGCAAGTATGAAGTCTGTTGGGGATGAGAGAGCTTGGGAAGTGAGTCAGTTGTTGTTCGCTGATGATACAGCGCTGGTGGCTGATTCATGTGAGAAACTGCAGAAGCTGGTGACTGAGTTTGGTAAAGTGTGTGGAAGAAGAAAGTTAAGAGTAAATGTGAATAAGAGCAAGGTTATTAGGTACAGTAGGGTTGAGGGTCAAGTCAATTGGGAGGTGAGTTTGAATGGAGAAAAACTGGAGGAAGTGAAGTGTTTTAGATATCTGGGAGTGGATCTGGCAGCGGATGGAACCATGGAAGCGGAAGTGGATCATAGGGTGGGGGAGGGGGCGAAAATTCTGGGAGCCTTGAAGAATGTGTGGAAGTCGAGAACATTATCTCGGAAAGCAAAAATGGGTATGTTTGAAGGAATAGTGGTTCCAACAATGTTGTATGGTTGCGAGGCGTGGGCTATGGATAGAGTTGTGCGCAGGAGGATGGATGTGCTGGAAATGAGATGTTTGAGGACAATGTGTGGTGTGAGGTGGTTTGATCGAGTGAGTAACGTAAGGGTAAGAGAGATGTGTGGAAATAAAAAGAGCTTGGTTGAGAGAGCAGAAGAGGGTGTTTTGAAGTGGTTTGGGCACATGGAGAGAATGAGTGAGGAAAGATTGACCAAGAGGATATATGTGTCGGAGGTGGAGGGAACGAGGAGAAGAGGGAGACCAAATTGGAGGTGGAAAGATGGAGTGAAAAAGATTTTGTGTGATCGGGGCCTGAACATGCAGGAGGGTGAAAGGAGGGCAAGGAATAGAGTGAATTGGAGCGATGTGGTATACCGGGGTTGACGTGCTGTAAGTGGATTGAATCAAGGCATGTGAAGCGTCTGGGGTAAACCATGGAAAGCTGTGTAGGTATGTATATTTGCGTGTGTGGACGTATGTATATACATGGGTATGGGGGGGGGGGGCTGGGCCATTTCTTTCGTCTGTTTCCTTGCGCTACCTCGCAAACGCGGGAGACAGCGACAAAGTATAATAAAATAAAAAAAAAAAGATAATTCATACTGTCTGCCTTTATTTATTCCCATAGATTTTTTTTTTTTTTATACTTTGTCGCTGTCTCCCGTGTTTGCGAGGTAGCGCAAGGAAACAGACGAAAGAAATGGCCCAACCCCCCCCATACACATGTATATACATACGTCCACACACGCAAATATACATACCTACACAGCTTTCCATGGTTTACCCCAGACGCTTCACATGCCTTGATTCAATCCACTGACAGCACGTCAACCCCGGTATACTACATCGCTCCATTTCACTCTATTCCTTGCCCTCCTTTCACCCTCCTGCATGTTCTGGCCCCGATCACACAAAATCTTTTTCACTCCATCTTTCCACCTCCAATTTGGTCTCCCTCTTCTCCTCGTTCCCTCCACCTCCGACACATATATCCTCTTGGTCAATCTTTCCTCACTCATTCTCTCCATGTGCCCAAACCACTTCAAAACACCCTCTTCTGCTCTCTCAACCACGCTCTTTTTATTTCTACACATCTCTCTTACCCTTACGTTACTCACTCGATCAAACCACCTCACACCACACATTGTCCTCAAACATCTCATTTCCAGCACATCCATCCTCCTGCGCACAACTCTATCCATAGCCCACGCCTCGCAACCATACAACATTCTATTTTATTTTGGTTAACCTTGATTCATGGGCTGTTAGATGAAGAAGTTACAGTAGTGCATGAAAATTAAGATAAGATCTAAGAGACTCTTTTTTTATGGCTTTTGATCATTGCAGATCATCTGTAAGCACCATTGGCTGGATACATGCTGGCACACTATTTTATATTGCTAAACTTCTCACAGAAGTGCTTCCTTTGTCTCTCCATTTCTCATAGTCCCTCACTTTCTGAAACCTTAATCTCAAAACATATTTTGATAACCATTTTTTTTCTATAATCATTATCTTTGCATTTTCATCCATGATGTTTACTTGTAACTCTTCCTTCTCTCCTGAATTTGTTTATATTTCCTCAGTCCTTTATTCTTAGTTTCCTGATTCTGCATTGTTTACTTTATTTTTCTTACTGATGATAAGAGTGGAGGGTAAAGTCATCAAGGTGTGTGTCAGTTTATTATTTCTCAGTCTATTTTATGTATTGCAGGTGTGTTCTCCTCATATGGAGATTGAATTTTCTCTTGTAATTGTATTTTGTCTCCATTTTTGTATAATCTTTTTCCATGGGTAAGAATTTAAATGAATGTAAAGATGGATCCGGATCTCTCTCCATTTTTATACTGTTTTACATGCTTGTTTTCCAAGACATCTTGTTTGCTCTTTATTGAACCTTTTAACATGCTGCCATCATCACCTGAATTCTTAGAGGACTGCATCTATTTTCACATGAGATAACTTGTCTTTGTTAAGATATCCAGCTGACTTATCGTACAGTACCAGGACCAAAGGGTCGAGATTTAGCATGAGAGAAAGGTTATGCAGTAGCAAGTTGCACTGTATCTTAACATCCATTTCCTTATTATCATAAATAAGTGTTTAAGGGCTGTGGGAAAAAAAAATTTGCACTCTAAACATTATGTTAATAATGTACCAAATAACACTCAAACTTTTATCCAAGAAATTAAGATAATACTTATATGTTTATGTGATAATACTCCAGGACCAATTTCAGTGAGAGTCCTGATGTTAATCAGGACCTTACTAAAGGTTTCTGCTCCTCAAGGCTATGGTAACTCCAGTATCAGGGAAATGTAGACTGCTCTAGAGTGAAAAGTTCTTTAGCAAGACTATTCCCAGTGATATACCCTTGGTGAAGGTGACTTTTCTCTTGTGATTTAACGTAGTGTTAGTGGAGTCTGGTAACGCCGTATAAAATTGTGCACAACTCATAACAAAATGATAGACAGGTATCTGCCTGTTTGTTGCATGTACATTTCATTTGTCCTTTGGCATAGGCTTGGTGAGGTTTTGTCTTGTACTCTTTCTAATTATGTAGATGATTATTAGTTCAAGAACCTACTGAGGAGAACTATATAGAAAATAATACCTGTTGAGTGAAAATAAGATACATTTTGCTGTAACATTCATTGAGAAAAAGACTAATTTTTAAAATTTTTTTAACAGTACAATAACTCACTTTGCTTTACTTACCTGAATTACAAACTTTTTGCTATACCACCCACATTTCCATTATTTTCCTTGATAAAGTAAAACCTCTGTTATCCATAATTTGAGACAATGAACTGTTCAGAACAACATATATTTTTCAATTTTGTTTGTAGCTCTCCATTTCCTGAAGTGAATTTCAAAAAGTAAAAAATGATAAATATATTTCAGTGAATGTAGGTTTGCGGCAGGGGTGTGTGATGTCTCCATGGTTGTTTAATTTGTTTATGGATGGGGTTGTTAGGGAGGTAAATGCAAGAGTTTTGGAAAGAGGGGCAAGTATGAAGTCTGTTGGGGATGAGAGAGCTTGGGAAGTGAGTCAGTTGTTGTTCGCTGATGATACAGCGCTGGTGGCTGATTCATGTGAGAAACTGCAGAAGCTGGTGACTGAGTTTGGTAAAGTGTGTGGAAGAAGAAAGTTAAGAGTAAATGTGAATAAGAGCAAGGTTATTAGGTACAGTAGGGTTGAGGGTCAAGTCAATTGGGAGGTGAGTTTGAATGGAGAAAAACTGGAGGAAGTGAAGTGTTTTAGATATCTGGGAGTGGATCTGGCAGCGGATGGAACCATGGAAGCGGAAGTGGATCATAGGGTGGGGGAGGGGGCGAAAATTCTGGGAGCCTTGAAGAATGTGTGGAAGTCGAGAACATTATCTCGGAAAGCAAAAATGGGTATGTTTGAAGGAATAGTGGTTCCAACAATGTTGTATGGTTGCGAGGCGTGGGCTATGGATAGAGTTGTGCGCAGGAGGATGGATGTGCTGGAAATGAGATGTTTGAGGACAATGTGTGGTGTGAGGTGGTTTGATCGAGTGAGTAACGTAAGGGTAAGAGAGATGTGTGGAAATAAAAAGAGCTTGGTTGAGAGAGCAGAAGAGGGTGTTTTGAAGTGGTTTGGGCACATGGAGAGAATGAGTGAGGAAAGATTGACCAAGAGGATATATGTGTCGGAGGTGGAGGGAACGAGGAGAAGAGGGAGACCAAATTGGAGGTGGAAAGATGGAGTGAAAAAGATTTTGTGTGATCGGGGCCTGAACATGCAGGAGGGTGAAAGGAGGGCAAGGAATAGAGTGAATTGGAGCGATGTGGTATACCGGGGTTGACGTGCTGTAAGTGGATTGAATCAAGGCATGTGAAGCGTCTGGGGTAAACCATGGAAAGCTGTGTAGGTATGTATATTTGCGTGTGTGGACGTATGTATATACATGTGTATGGGGGGGGGGGGCTGGGCCATTTCTTTCGTCTGTTTCCTTGCGCTACCTCGCAAACGCGGGAGACAGCGACAAAGTATAATAAAATAAAAATATAATATTTCAGTTTACATGCATACTACATTGCAGCCCTTATTGTACTTATTACATGGTGTTTTATAGTACAAGTGATTGTTTACTCTCTCCCATGTGCTCTTTGGTGTGATGTGTTCTGGTCTCGCACATTTGTTTATTTTGTACATCTGGATTACTATTGTGGACACTGGCTCCTTTCAAGCATTGTTAGCAAATGCTTGACAGCTCCTTGAAGCTATCTATGTCTAACATAAAATGCAAGAAGAACGTTTTAATCCTTAAAAAAAGATGGAGTTCTGTAAGAGGCTGGTGAATGGTGAGTCTAAGGCAACACTTATGAAGGACTTCAACATTGACATGATAATGCTTACAGAATCAATTACCGGAAGATCGATGCATTTGATTACATATATTCGTATTTCCTCTGTGTAAAGTATTTTAGATTATAAAAGTTTCTGAATTATTTAGTATATTTAAAGACTCGGATAACTGGACATTTCTTATCTGCAACAGCTGATTTTCCTATCATTTTGGATAACAAAAAATTTACTACATTTGACATACTTTAAGTGCATGCATGAGTCATGGTCCTACAAAAGAGAAATCTCAAGAAAATGAATTAAAGAATATAAGTTACCCTACCATTCATCTGATAAGATGTGCATTTTGAACTGTGAGATAACCAGTCTCTCCCCACCCAGAACTGGAAACACTGTAAACTTTAAAGTGTTGCTCTGCCTATATTTCTTTTTACAGAATACTTCTTAATGTTGTACTCTGTGTAATTGATTATTGATATATGAAATTTTGATAAACCTATGAAAGAGAATTTTTATATGAAAATAAGTAAAAGAATATGATTTACCCTATCATTTACCAAGTGAAAGACAAACATTTTTGAAACAAGCAATGTGGTAAATTTTTCCTGTATTATTTGGATTTGTAGATATCCATTAGTTCATGCATTAGGCAAGAACATACTGATGAGAAATGTTTAAAAGAAGTACTTATGAGGAACACAATTTACCGTATCATTCACTGAGTAAGATGTACGCTTTTAACCATGAGAACAGTTGCCTCCCTGAACTGAAAATAAAGTAAACTCAATACTGATGTACCATCCATATGTCTGTCACAGTATTTTTATTGATATTATACTCTATTTGATTAATTTTTTGGTATACATATTAGTAAAGAAGCTAGTGAATACCAATATCATTTACAGTTTTGTATGGGACTTCTGCCAGAATTTGTGTTAAAGTGCAATCTGTGTGTTGTATTGGCATAAAGTGGTATTGTAGCCTGTCTATTTTCATCGCAGTTGCAGGTTAGGAGAGCCTGGGTGATAGGGAAGGTGCAATGAGGAAGATAAGCATGAATTATACAGTGCATTAAAATGTTCTTACATTTTGTGAAAGTTATATTTAATTTTATATATTATTTACAGCAAGGTGGCAGGTTTGGATGGTATTGCAGTTGAATTTATTAAAAAATGGGGGTGACTGTGTTGTTGACTGGTTGGTAACGATATTCAATGTATGTATGGCTCACGGTGAATTACCTGAGGATTGGTGGAATGCATGCATAGTGACAGTACAAAGGCAAATGGGGAAAAGGTGAGTGTTCAAATTACTGAGGTATAAGTTTGTTGAGAATTCCTCAGTAAAGTGTTTGAAAGAAGAAAGCTGAGAGTAAATGTGAATAAGAGCAAGGTTATTTGGTACTGTAGGATTGAGGGACAAGTCAAATTTGAGGTAAGTTTGAATGGAGAGAAACTGGAGGAAGTGAAGTGTTTTAGATATCTGGGAGTGGATTTGGCAGCGGATTGAACCATGGAAGCGGAAGTGAATCATACGGTGGGGGAGTGGGCGAAAGTTCTGGGAGCGTTGAAAAATGTGTGGAAGTCGAGAAGGTTATCTTGGAAAGCAAAAATGGGTATGTTTGAAGGAATAGTGGTTCCAACAATGTTATATGGTTGCAAGGCATGGGCTATAGATAAAGTTGTGCGGAGGAGGGTGGATGTGCTGGAAATGAGATGTTTAAGGACAGTATGTGGTGTGAGGTGATTTGATCGAGAAAGTAATGAAAGGGTAAGAGAGATGTGTGGTAATAAAAAGAATGTGGTTGAGAGAGCAGAAGGTGTATTGAAATGGTTTGGTCACATGGAGAGAATGAGTGAGGAAAGATTGACCAAGAGGATATATGTGTGTCAGAGGTGGAGGGAACGAGGAGAAGTGCGAGACCAGATTGGAGGTGGAAAGATGGAGTGAAAAAGATTTTGAGCGATCGGGGCCTGAACATGTAGGAGGGTGAAAGGCGTGCAAGGAATAGAGTGCATTAGAACGGTGTGGCATACTGGGGACGACGTGCTGTCAATGAGTTGAGCCAGGGCATATGAAGGGTCTAGGACGAACCATGGAAAGTTTTTTGGGGCCTGGATGTGAAAAGGAAGCTTTGGTTTCAGTGCTTTATACATGACAGCTAGAGACTGAGTGTAAACGAATGTGGCCTTTGTTGTCTTTTCCTAGCACTACCTCGCATGCATGCGTGGGGAGGGGGTTGTCATTTCATGTGTGGCGAGGTGGCGACAGGAATGAAGAAAGGCAGCAAGTATGAAGTATGTATATGTCTGTGTATGTATATATATGTATACGTTGAAATGTATAGGTATGTATATGTGCATGTGTGGATGTGTATGTATATACATTTGTATGTGGGTGGGTTGGGCCGTTCTTTCGTTTCCTTGCACTATCCTGCTAACGCAGGAGACAGCGTTATATAATAAATATGTAAATATATTTATTTATTTTATTATACTTTATCGCTGTCTCCCGCATTAGCGAGGTATTGCAAGGAAACAGACGAAAGAATGGCCCAACCCACCCACATACACATGTATATACATACACATCCACACATGCACATATACATACCTATACATTTTAATGTATACATATAAATACATACACAGACATATGCATATATACACATGTACATAATTCATACTTGATGCTTTTATTCATTCCTGTTGCCACCCCGCCACACATGAAATGACAACCCCCTCCCCCTGCATGTGCTTGAGGTAGCGCTAGGAAAAGACAACAAAGGCCACATTCGTTCACACTCAGTCTCTAGCTGTCATGTATAATGCATCAAAACCACAGCTCCCTTTCCACATCCAGGCCTCACAAAACTTTCCATGGTTCACCCCAGACGCTTCACATTTCCTGGTTCAATCCATTGACAGCATGTCGACCCCGGTGTACCACATCGTTCCAATTCACTCTATTCCTTGCACGCCTTTCACCCTCCTGCATGTTCAGGCCCCAATTGCTCAAAATCTCTTTCACTCCATCTTTCCACCTTCAATTTGGTCTCCCACTTCTCCTCGTCCCCTCCACCTCTGACACATATATCCTTTTTGTCAATCTTTCCTCAGTCATTCTTTCCATATGACCAAAGTATTTTAAAACACCCTCTTCTGCTCTCTCAACCACAGTCTTTATTACCACACATCTCCCTTACCCTTTCATTATTTACTCGATCAAACCATCTCACACCACATATTGTCCTCAAGCTTCTCATATCCAACACATTTACCCTCCTCCACACAACTCTGTGTATAGCCCATGCCTCGCAACCATATAACATTGTTGGAACCACTGTTCCAAACATACCCAATTTTGCTTTCCGAGATAATGTTCTCACCTTCCACACATTTTTCAACACTCCCAGAACTTTCCCCCCTCCCCCACCCTGTGACTCACATCCGCTTCCATGGTTCCATCTGCTGCCAAATCCACTCCCAGATATCTGAAACACTTCACTTCCTCCAATTTTTCTCCATTCAAACTTACCTCCCAATTGACTTATCCCTCAACCCTACTGTACCTAATAGCCTTGCTCTTATTCACATTTACTCTCAGCTTTCTTCTTTCACACACTTTACCAAACTCAGTCACCAGCTTCTGCGTTTTCTCACCCGAATCAGCCACCAGTGCTTTATCATCAGTGAACAACAACTGACTCACTTCCCAAGCTCTCTCATCCACAACAGACTGCATACTTGCCCCTCTCTCCAAAAGTCTTGCATTCAGCTCCCTAACAACTCCATCCATAAACAAATTAAACAACATGGAGACATCACCCACCCATGTCACAAACCGACATTCACTGAGAACCAATCACTTTCCTCTCTTCCTACTCGTGCACATGAATTACATCCTTGATAAAAACTTTTCACTTCTTCTAACAATTCGCCTCCCACATCACATATTCTTAATACCTTCCACAGAGCATCTCTATCAACTCTATCACATGCCTTCTCCAGATCCATAAATGCTACATACAAATCCATTTGCTTTTCTAAGTATTTTTCACATACATTCTTCAAAGCAAACACCTGACCCTCACATCCTCTACCACTTCTGAAACCACACTGCTCTTCCCCAGTCTGATGCTCTATACATGCCTTCATTCTCTCAATCAATACCCTCCCGTATAATTTCTCAGGAATACTCAACAAACTTATACCTCTGTAATTTGAGCATTCACCTTTATCTTTATCCCCTTTACCTTTGTACTGTCCCTAGGGATTGGGGAGAAAGAATATTTCCCACGCATTCCTCACGTGTCGTACAAGGCGACTAAAGGGGACAGGAGCAGGGTGCTAGAAACCCTCCGCTCCTTGTGTTTGAACTTTCTAAAAGGGGAAACAGAGAAGGGCTCATCCTCCTCGAAAGCTCAGATTGGGGTGTCTTAAGTGTTCAAGTCTCCTTTCCAAGCTCACTTACTCTCACCACTCTCTTCTCCCCAACATTCTCTCTTCTTTTCTGAAAACTTCTATAAATCTTCACCTTCACCTCCACAAGATGATGATCAGACAGCCCTCCAGTTGCACCTCTCAGCACATTGACATCCAAAAGTCTCTCTCATACGCCTATCAGTTAACACCTAATCCAATAACACTCTATCGCCATCTTTCCTACTTACATACATATACTTATGTATATGTGTGTGGATGTAACCAACATGAGAAAAAAGGAGAGATAGGTAGTATGTTTGAGGAAATAGACCTGGATGTTTTGGCTCTGAGTGAAACGAAGATCAAGGGTAAAGGGGAAGTGGTTTGGGAATGTCTTGGGAGTAAAGTCAAGGGTTGGTGAGAGGAGAAGAGCAAAGGAAGGGGTAGCACTACTCCTGAAATAGGAGTTGTGGGAGTATGTGATAGAGTGTAAGAAAGTAAACTTTAGATTGATATGGGTAAAACTGAAAGTGGATGGAGAGAGATGGGTGATTATTGGTGCCTATGCACCTGGTCATAAGAAGAAAGATCATGAGAGGCAAGTGTTTTGGGAGCAGCTGAGTGAGTGTGTTAGTAGCTTTGATGCAGGAGACCGGGTTATAGTGATGGGTGATTTGAATGCAAAGATGAGTAATGTGGCAGTTGCGGGTATAATTGGTGTACATGGGGTTTTCAGTGTTGTAAATGGAAATGGTGATGAGCTTGTAGATTTGTGTGCTGAAAAAGGATGGGTGATTAGGAATACCTGATTTAAAAAGAGAGATATGCTTAGGTATATGTATGTAAGTAGGAGAGATGGCCAGAGAACATTATTGGATTATGTGTTAATTGATAGGCGTGTGAAAGAGAGACTTGGATGTTAATGTGCTGAAAGGTGCAATTGGAGTGATGTCTGATCATTATCTTGTGGAGGTGAAGGTGAAGATATGTAAAGGTTTTTAGAAAAGAAGAGAGAATGTTGGGGTGAAGAGAGTGGTGAGAGTAAGTGAGCTTGGGAAGGAGACTTGTGTGAGGAAGTACCAGGAGAGACTGAGTGCAGAATGGAAAAAAGTGAGAGCAAATGACATAAGGGGAGAGGGGGAGGAATGGGATGTATTTAGGGAAGCAGTGATGGCTTTCGCAGATTAGAAAGGGTAGTGAGTGATGGGATGAAGAAGTAAGAGTATTAGTGAAAGAGAAGAGAGAGGCATTTGGACGATTTTTGTGGGGAAATAGTGCAAATAACTGGGAGATGTATAAAAGAAAGAGGCAAGAGGTCAAGAGAAATGTGGAAGAGGTGAAAAAGAGGGCAAATGAGAGTTGAGATAAGAGAGTATCATCAAATTTTAGGGAGAATAAAAAGATGTTTTGGAATGAGGTAAATAAAGTGCTTAAGACAAGAGAACAAATGGGAACATCAGCGAAGGGGGCAAATGGGGAGGTAATATCAAGTAGTGGTGAAGTGAGAGGGAGATGGAGCGAGTATTTTGAAGGTTTGTTGAATGTTTTTGATGATAGAGTGGCAAATATAGGATGTTTTGGTCAAGATGGTGTGCGAAGTGAGAGGGTCAGCGAGACAGTTTGGTAAACAAAAAAGTAGTGAAAGCTTTGCAGAAGATGAAAGCCGGGAAGGCGGCAGGTTTGGATTGCAGTGGAATTTATTGAAAAGGGGGTGATTGTGTTGTTGACTGGTTGGTGAGGATATTCAATGCATGTATGGTTCACGTTGAAGTGCCTGAGGATTGGCGGAATGCATACATAGTGCCATTGTATAAAGGCAAAGGGGGAAAAGGTGAGTGTTCAAACTACTGAGGTATAAGTTTGTTGAGTATTCCTGGGAAATTATATTGGAGGGCATTGATTGAGAGGGTCAAGTCATGTGTAGAGCATCAGATTGGAGAAGAGCAGTGTGGTTTCAGAAGTGGTAGAGGATGTATGGATCAGGTGTCTGCTTTGAAGAATGTATGTGAGAAATACTTAGAAAATCAAATGGATTTGTATGTAGCATTTATGGACCTGGAGAACACATATGATAGAGATGATTTTTTTTATTATTTTTTTACTTTGTTTTGTTGCTGTCTCCCACGTTAGCGAGTTAGCACAAGGAAACAGACAAAAGAATGGCCCAACCCGCCCACATACACATGTATATACATACATGTCCACACATGCAAATATACATACCTATACATCTCAACGTATACATATATATTCACACACAGACATATACATATATACATATGTACATAATTCATACTGTCTGCCTTTATTCATTCCCATCACCACCCCGCCACACATGAAATAACCCCCTCCCCCTCATGTGCATGAGGAAGTGCTAGGAAAAGACAACAAAGGTTACATTCGTTCACACTCAGTCTCTAGCTGTCATGTAATAATGCACCGAAACCACAGATCCCTTTCCACATCCAGGCCCCACAGAACTTTCCATGGTTTACCCTAGACGCTTCACATTCCTTGGTTCATTCCGTTGACAGCACGCCAACCCCAGTATACCACATCGTTCCAATTAACTCTATTCCTTGCACCCCTTTCACCCTTCTGCATGTTCAGGCCCCGATCACTCAAAATCTTTTTCACTCCATCTTTCCACCTCCAATTTGGTCTCCCACTTCTTGTTCCCTCCACCTCTGACACACATATCCTCTTGGTCAATCTTTCCTCACTCAGTCTCTCCATGTGACCAAACCATTTCAAAACACCCTCTTCTGCCCTCTCAACCACACTCTTTTTATTACCACACATCTCTCTTACCCTTTCATTACTTACTCGACCAAACCACCTCACACCACATATTGTCCTCAAACATTTCATTTCCAGCACATACACCCTCCTCCACACAACTCTATATATAGCCCACGCCTCGCAACCATATAACATTGTTGGAACCACTATTTCTTCAAACATACCCATTTTTGCTTTCCGAGATAATGTTCTCACCTTCCACACATTCTTCAACGCTCCCAGAACTTTCGCCCCCTCCCCAACCCTATGATTCACTTCCGCTTCCTTGGTTCAATACGCTGCCAAATCCACTCCCAGATATCTAAAACACTTCACTTCCTCCAGTTTTTCTCCATTCAAACTTACCTCCCAATTGACTTGTCCCTCAACCCTACTGTACCTAATAACCTTGCTCTTATTCACATTTACTCTCAGCTTTCTTCTTTCATACACTTTACCAAACTCAGTCATCAGTTTCTGCAGTTTCTCACCCGAATCAGCCTCTAGCGCTGTATCATCAGCAAACAACAACTGACTCGCTTCCCAAGCTCTCTCATCCACAACAGACTGCATACTTGACCCTCTTTCCAAAACTCTTGCATTCACCTCCCTAACAACCCCATCCATAAACAAATTAAACAGCCATGGAGACATCACACACTCCTGCCGCAAACCAACATTCACTGAGAACCAATCACTTTCCTCTCTTCCTACATGTACACAAGCCTTACATCCTTGATAAAAACTTTTCACTGCTTCTAACAACTTGCCCCCACACCATATATTCTTAATACCTTCCACAGAGCATCTCTATCAACTCTTATGATATGCCTTCTCCAGATCCATAAATGCTACATTTTTTTTTTTATTATACTTTGTCGCTGTCTCCCGCGTTTGCGAGGTAGCGCAAGGAAACAGATGAAAGAAATGGCCCAACCCCCCCCCATACACATGTATATACATACGTCCACACACGCAAATATACATACCTACACAGCTTTCCATGGTTTACCCCAGACGCTTCACATGCCTTGATTCAATCCACTGACAGCACGTCAACCCCGGTATACCACATCGCTCCAATTCACTCTATCCCTTGCCCTCCTTTCACCCTCCTGCATGTTCAGGCCCCGATCACACAAAATCTTTTTCACTCCATCTTTCCACCTCCAATTTGGTCTCCCTCTTCTCCTCGTTCCCTCCACCTCCGACACATATATCCTCTTGGTCAATCTTTCCTCACTCATTCTCTCCATGTGCCCAAACCACTTCAAAACACCCTCTTCTGCTCTCTCAACCACGCTCTTTTTATTTCCACACATCTCTCTTACCCTCACGTTACTCACTCGATCAAACCACCTCACACCACACATTGTCCTCAAACATCTCATTTCCAGCACATCCATCCTCCTGCGCACAACTCTATCCATAGCCCACGCCTCGCAACCATGCAACATTGTTGGAACCACTATTCCTTCAAACATACCCATTTTTGCTTTCCGAGATAATGTTCTCGACTTCCACACAGTCTTCAAGGCCCCCAGAATTTTCGCCCCCTCCCCCACCCTATGATCCACTTCCGCTTCCATGGTTCCATCCGCTGCCAGATCCACTCCCAGATATCTAAAACACTTCACTTCCTCCAGTTTTTCTCCATTCAAACTCACCTCCCAATTGGCTTGACCCTCAACCCAAATGCTACATATAAATCCATTTTCTTTTCTAAGTATTTCTCACATACATTCTTCAAAGCAAACACCTGATCCACGTATCCTCTACCACTTCTGAAACCACACTGCTCTTCCCCAATCTGATGCTCTGTACATGCCTTCACCCTCTCAATCAATACCCTCCCATATAATTTTCCAGGAATTCTCAACAAACTTATACCTCTGTAATTTGAGCACTCACTTTTATCCCCGTTGCCTTTGTACAATGGCACTATGCAAGCATTCCTCCAATCCTGAGGCACCTCACAATGAGTCATACATGCATTAAACAACCTTACCAACCAGTCAACATTACAGTCACTCCCTTCTTTAATAAATTCCACTGCAATACCATCCAAAGCTGCTACCTTGCCGGCTTTCATGTTCTGCAAAGCTTTTACTACCTCCTCTCTATTTACCAAATCATTCTCCCTAATCCTCTCACTTTGCACACCACCTCAAACAAAACACCCTATATCTGCCACTCTTATTATCAAACCTTCAAAATACTCACTCCATCTCTTTCTCACATCACCCCTACTTGTTATCACCACCCCATTAGCCCCATTCACTGAAGTTCCCATTTGTTCCCTTGTCTTACGCGCTTTATTTACCTCTTTCCAAAACATCTTTTTATTCTCCTTAAAGTTTAATGATACTCTCTCACCCCAACTCTCATTTGCCCTCTTTTTTACTTCATGCACCTTTCTCTTGACCTCCTGCCACTTTCTTTTATACATCTCCTCATGATTTGCATTATTTCCCTGCAAAAATTGTCCAAATGCTTCTCTCTTCTCTTCACTAATAATCTTACTTCTTCATCTCACCACTCACTACCCTTTCTAATCTGCCTACCTCCCACGCTTCTCATACCACAAGAATCTTTTGCGCAAGCCATCACTGCTTCCCTAAATCCATCCCATTCCTCCCCCACTCCCCTAACATCCTTTGTTCTCACCTTTTTCCATTCTGTACTCAGTCTCTCCTCATACTTCCTCACACAAGTCTCCTTCCCAAGCTCACTTACTCTCACCACTCTCTTCACCCCAACATTCTCTCTTCTTTTCTGAAAACCTCTACAAATCTTCTCCTTCGCCTCCACAAGATAATGATCAGACAATCCTCCAGTTACACCTCTCAGCACATTAACGTCCAATTACACATCTCAGCACATTAACATCCAATTGCACATCTCAGCACATTAACATCCAAAAGTCTCTCGTGCGCCTATCAGTTAACATGTAATCCAATAATGCTCTCTGGCCATCTCTCCTACTTACATACGTATACTTTTGTATATCTCTCTTTTTAAACCAGGTATTCCCAATCACTAGTCCTTTTTCAGCACATAAATCTACAAGCTCTTCACCATTTCCGTTTATAACACTGAACACCCCATGTACACCAATTATTCCCTCAACTGCCACATTACTCACCTTTGCATTCAAATCACCCATCACTACAACCCGGTCTTGTGCATCAAAACTACTAACACACTCATTCAGCTGCTCCCAAAACACTTGCTTCTCATGATCTTTCTTCTCATGCCCAGGTGCATATGCACCAATAATCACCAATCTTTCTCCATCCACTTTCAGTTTTACCCATATCTATCTAGAGTTTACTTTCTTACACTCTATTACATACCCCCACCACTCCTGTTTCAGGAGTAGTGCTACTCCTTCCCTTGCTCTTGTCCTCTCACTAACCCCTGACTTTACTCCCAAGACATTCCCAAACCACTCTTCCCCTTTACCCTTGAGCTTCGTTTCACTCAGAGCTAAAACATCCAGGCTCCTTTCCTCAAACATAGTACCTATCTCTCCTTTTTTTTCATCTTGGTTACATCCACACACATTTAGACACCCCAATCTGAGCTTTCAAGGAGGATGAGGTCTCCCCGCATGACTCCTTCTGTTTCCCCTTTTAGGAAGTTAAAATACAAGGAGGGGAGGGTTTCCAGATTCTCGCTCCCATCCCCTTTAATCGCCTTTTACGACACGTGAGGAATGCATGATAAGTATTCTTTCTCCCCTATCCCCAGCTATAGAGTTGATATAGATGCTTTTTGGAAGTTATTACGAATATATGGTGTGGGAGGTAAGTTGCTAGAAGCAATGAAAAGTTTTTATCGAAGATGTAAGGCATGTGTAAGAGTGAGAAGAGAGGAAAGTGATTGGTTCCCAGTGCATGTCAGTTTGTGGCAGTGGTTTGTGATGTCTCCGTGGTTGTATAATTTGTTTATGGATAGGGTTGTTAGGGAGGTGAATGCCAGAGTTTTTGAGAGAGTGTCAAGTATGCAGTCTGTTGTGGATGAGAGGGCTTGGGAAGTGAGTCACTTGTTCGCTGATGATACAGTGCTGATGGCTGATTTGGGTGAGAAATTGCTGAAGCTGGTGACTAAGTTTGGTAAAGCGTGCGAAAGAAGAAAGCTGAGGATAAATGTGAATAAGAGCAAGGTTATTAGGTCCAGTAGGGTTGAGGGACAAGTAAACTGGGAGGTAAGTTTGAATGGAGAAAAACTGGAGGAAGTGAAGTGTTTTAGATAATTGGGAGTGGATTTAGCAGTGGATGGAACCATGAAAGGAGAAGTGAGTCACATGGTGGGGAGGGGCGAAGGTCCTGGGAGTGTTCAAGAATGTGTGGAAGGTGAGAATGTTATCTTGGAGAGCAAAAATGGGTATGTTTGAAGGATTAGTGGTTCCATCAATGTTTTATGGTTGTGAGGCTTGGGCTATAGATAAGGTTGTGGGGAGGAGGGTGGATGTGTTGGAAATGAGATGTTTGAAGGCATTATGTGGTGTGAGGTGGTTTGATCGAGTCAGTAATGAAAGGGTAAGAGAGGAGTGTAGTAATAAAAAGAGTGTGGCTGAGAGAGCAGAAGAGGGTGTATTGAAATGTTTGGTCACATGGAGAGAATGGGTGAAGAAAGATTGACAAAGAGGATGTATTTGTTAGAGGTGTAGAGAACAAGCAGAAGTTGGAGACCAAATTGGAGGTAGAAGAAAGGAGCGAAAAAGATTTTGAGCTATCAGGGCCTGAACATACAGGAGGGTGAGAGGCGTGCTGAGAATAGAGTGAATTGGAACGATGTGGTATACCATGGTTGACATGCTGTCAATGGATTGAACCCGGGCATGTGAAGCATCTGGGTTAAACCATGGAAAGTTTTGTGGGACCTTGATGTGGAAAGGGAGCTGTGGTATCAATACATTATGCATGACAGCTAGAGACTGAGTGTGAACGAATGTGGCCTATATTATCTTTTCTTTGTGCTACCTTGCACGTACGTGGGGGGAGGGGGATGCCATTTCATGTGTGGCGGGGTGTCGGCGGGAATGGATGAAGGCAGTATGTATGAATATGTACATGTATATATATCTATATGTATGTGTATGTTGAAATGTTGTTATGTATATGTGCGTGTGTGGGCATTTATGTATATACATGTGTATGTGGGTGGGTTGGGCCTTTCTTTCGTCTGTATCCTTGCGCTACCTCTCTAACGTGGGAGACAGCGCCAAATTATAATAAATGAATAAAGAATTTGTGTATATATGCGTGTATGTAAACATGGGTGTATGCGAGTGGATGGGTCTTTTTTCATCTGTTTACTGGTGCTAACTCATTAATACAGGAGATGGTAATCAGATATGATGAAATGAATAAATAGATACAATGTACTTATTTTGTTTTATTATACTTTGTCGCTGTCTCCCGCGTTAGCGAGATAGCACATGGAAACAGACAAAAGAATGGCCCAACCCACCCACATACACATATATATACATACATGTCCACACACTCACATATACATACCTATACATCTCAACGTATACATATATATACTTGCACAGACATATACATATATATACACATGTACATAATTCATACTGTCTGCCCTTATTCATTCCCATCGCCAACCTGCCACACATGAAATGAAAACCCCCTTCCCTCACGTGTGTGAGGTAGTGTTTGAAGACAACAAAGGCCACATTCGTTCACACTGTTTTTAGCTGCCATGTATAATGCACCGAAACCACTGCTCCCTTTCCACATCCAGGACCCACAAAACTTTCCATGGTTTACCCCAGACGCCTCACATGCCCTGGTTAAATCCATTGACAGTACTTCGACCCCGGTATACCACATCGTTCCAATTCACTCTATTCCTTGCATGCCTTTCACCCTCCTTCATGTTCAGGCCCTGATCACTCAAAATCTTTTCTACTCCATCTTTCCTCCTCCAATTTGGTCTCCCACTTGTCCTCATTCCCTCCACCTCTGACACCTATATCCTCTTTGTTAATCTTTCCCACTCATTCTCTCCATGTGACCAAACCATTTCAAAACACCCTCTTCTGCTCTCTCAACCACACTCTTTTTATTACCACACATCTCTCTTACCCTTTCATTACTTACTCGATCAAACCACCTCCCACCCTATATTGTCCTCAAACATCTCATTTCCAGCACATCCACCCTCCTCCGCACAACTTTATCTATAGCCCATGCCTCACAACGATATAACATTGTTGGAACCACTGTTCCTTCAAGCATACCCATTTTTGCTTTCCAAGATAACGTTCTCAACTTCTACACATTTTTCAACGCTCCCAGAACTTTTGCCCCCTCCCCCATCCTATGATTCACTTCCGCTTCCATGGTCCCCTCCACTGCCAAATCCCCTCCCAGATATCTAAAACACCTCACTTCCTCCAGTTTTTCTCCATTCAAACTTACCTCCCAACTGACTTGTCCCTCAACCCTAGTGTACCTAATAACCTTGCTCTTATTCACATTTACTCTCACACACTTTACCAAACTCTGTCACCAGCTTCTGCAGTTTCTCACATGAATCAGCCACCAGTGCTGTATCATCAGTGAACAACAACTGACTCACTTCCCAAGCTCTCTCATCCACAACAGACTGCATACTTGCCCCTCTTTCCAAAACTCTTGCATTCACCTCCCTAACAACCCCATCCATAAACAAATTAAACAACCATGGAGACATCACGCACCCCTGCCATATGTATGACCATGAGTCATACATACATTAGATAACCTTACCAACCAGTCATCAATACAGACACCCCCTTTTTTGATAATTTCCACTGCAATACCATCCAAACCTGCTGCCTTGCCGGCTTTCATCTTCCGCACAGCTTTTACTACCTCTTCTCTGTTTACCAAATAATTCTCCCTCTCTTTGCACACCACCTCGACCAGAACACCCTATATCCGGCACTCTTATCATCAAACACATTCAACAAACCTTCAAAATGCTCACTCCATGTACTTCTCACATCACCACTACTTGTTATCACCTCCCCATTAGCCCCCTGCACTGATGTTCTCATTTGTTCCCTTGTCTTATGCACTTTATTTACCTCCTTCCAAAACATGTTTTTATTCTACCTAAAATTTAATGATACTCTCTCACCCCAACTCTCATTTGCCCTCTTTTTCACTGCTTGCACCTTTCTCTTGACCTCCTGCCTCTTTCTTTTATACATCTCCCGGTCATTTGCCTTATTTCCCTGCAAAAATCATCCAAATGCCTCTCTCTTCTCTTTCGCTAATAATTTTACTTTTCATCCCACCACTCACTATCCTTTCTAATCTGCCCACCTCCAACACTTCTCATGCCTCAAGCATCTTTTGCGCAAGCCATCACTGCTTCCCTGAATACATCCCATTCCTCTATCACTCCCTTAACGTCCTTAGATCTCACCTTTTTGCATTCTGTACTCAGTCTCTCCTGGTACTTCCTCACACAAGTCTCCTTCCCAAGCTCACTTTCACCACTCTCTTCACCCCAACATTCTCTCATCTTTTCTGAAAACCTCTACAAATCTTCACTTTCGCCTCCACAAGACTTATTCCTATATTTGTTTTTTGCATTCTGTTATTGTAATGCACTTTCCAGTGATCTGAAATTACTAAATTTTTAGGGTTGGGAGAAAAATTTTTTGTGGATGTTAAAGGGTTAGATATAAAAGCATTCTCCATATTCATACATGGTGATTTCCTGAGTTTCATTGTCATCTTCAAAGTCGATGGCTGAGAAGGCCTTTCCAGATAGAGTAGCTTGTCTTCTTTGTGGTAAAAATGTTGCTATTCTGAATATCATGATAGTGAGCTACTGCTGAAGCACTAGACCCATACTCCAATAAAAATGTTGCTATTATGAATATCATAATAGTGAGCTACTGCTGAAGCACTAGACCCATACTCCAAGTTTATTCAGTGTCTTGAACAGTCTTACCTTTGATAGGAGACTTGCTGGATGCATAACCAAATGGTGACTGGTTTAAGTTGGCAGATGTGTAGAAACATACAAGGATAAATGATATGTTGCAGCTTTTTGAATGCTAGGAGAGTACTGTAGGTGTGAGCATCATGGCTTGTGAACCACAGGCACCCTGTGGAGTGTGGTCAGCTTGGCTCACATTATATCATGAGAGCTTGTTATAATGAATAAGGGAAGTAATTTATGTGCCTATGCTATATCAAATTTGGTATATTTAACTGCTTTATATCATGCACACCACTGTAGTAGACTATAAAGTCTCTTGAGTCACTAAGAAAGTGCAGGAAGATTTTCAGCTGTCATCAGTGCTTCTACATCCACCATTATTCATATATTGCTATTGACCTGAAGATCATGCATACAGGTGACCCAGTGGAAATGAGTGTTAAACTGCTGTGGTTGTCACTTGATAATGCATACTTTGCCGGTATTATTGTCATATGAGGTTTTAGTTGTCCCATTTTTTATGTGCAATGGGATGCATAATTTCTGATGTATTATGCAGTTTGTGGGATATATAGAGTGTTATATGACTTGTTGATGAGAAAGAACTCTTACCATATGTAATTGTTGGTGAGGAAAGTGAATAAGATCAGAAATGTGAAAAAAAGTGACATGGTGATTTTAGCAGGAAGGTAGCATTGGTGTTTTGCATTATTTGTTGAGAGAGAGAGAGAGAGAGAGAGAGAGAGAGAGAGAGAGAGAGAGAGAGAGAGAGAGAGAGAGAGAGAGATTAGGCACAGCTTTGCTGATCTAGAATTTTTTCATGTATCAGAGTGTCTGAATGTCTTTGTGCTTATCTTATGTGATAAGTAGATTTCTTATTTCACTTTGTAGTACATTTCCATTTATCTTGAGGAACTTTCACAAATATTTTGTTTATATCTTCTAGGTATGTTCCCAGTAGCTTCTGCACACTTGATTTATATGCTTCTTTTGGATGCATATAAGCCAAGTATGTTTTTGATAAACTCTGTTTTAGCTTTGCAAAGGTTGCTGTATGTCTTCCTTCTCTTTTTCTAGACTTTAAAATTCAAGGGTTTTGATCTCTTTATAATCTAAATGCTCCATTTTTTATTTTGTCCATAAAATGTTTTGGATTTTTTTTTAAGCTTGTTTATTTCTCCATGTTTTGATGGAGAACATATTACACAGCATTGTTCAAGATTGCATTTTATATTTATACTGAATAGATTCATCATCAGTGATCTAGCAGTTTTGATGAATGGTCTCATTACTTGATTATATAATGTTTGCTTTGAAGAATGTATGTGAGAAATACTTAGAAAAGCAAATGGATTTGTATGTAGCATTTATGGATCTGGAGAAGGCATATGATAGAGTTGATAGAGATGCTCTGTGGAAGGTATTAAGAATATATGGTGTGGGAGGCAAGTTGTTAGAAGCAGTGAAAAGTTTTTATCGAGGATGTAAGGCATGTGTACGTGTAGGAAGAGAGGAAAGTGATTGGTTCTCAGTGAATGTAGGTTTGCGGCAGGGGTGTGTGATGTCTCCATGGTTGTTTAATTTGTTTATGGATGGGGTTGTTAGGGAGGTAAATGCAAGAGTTTTGGAAAGAGGGGCAAGTATGAAGTCTGTTGGGGATGAGAGAGCTTGGGAAGTGAGTCAGTTGTTGTTCGCTGATGATACAGTGCTGGTGGCGGATTCATGTGAGAAACTGCAGAAGCTGGTGACGGAGTTTGGTAAAGTGTGTGGAAGAAGAAAGTTAAGAGTAAATGTGAATAAGAGCAAGGTTATTAGGTACAGTAGGGTTGAGGGTCAAGTCAATTGGGAGGTGAGTTTGAATGGAGAAAAACTGGAGGAAGTGAAGTGTTTTAGATATCTCGGAGTGGATCTGTCAGCGGATGGAACCATGGAAGCGGAAGTGGATCATAGGGTGGGGGAGGGGGCGAAAATTTTGGGAGCCTTGAAAAATGTGTGGAAGTCGAGAACATTATCCCAGAAAGCAAAAATGGGTATGTTTGAAGGAATAGTGGTTCCAACAATGTTGTATGGTTGCGAGGCGTGGGCTATGGATAGAGTTGTGCGCAGGAGGATGGATGTGCTGGAAATGAGATGTTTGAGGACAATGTGTGGTGTGAGGTGGTTTGATCGAGTAAGTAACGTAAGGGTAAGAGAGATGTGTGGAAATAAGAAGAGCGTGGTTGAGAGAGCAGAAGAGGGTGTTTTGAAATGGTTTGGGCACATGGAGAGAATGAGTGAGGAAAGATTGACCAAGAGGATATATGTGTCGGAGGTGGAGGGAACGAGGAGAAGAGGGAGACCAAATTGGAGGTGGAAAGATGGAGTGAAAAGGATTTTGTGTGATCGGGGCCTGAACATGCAGGAGGGTGAAAGGAGGGCAAGAAATAGAGTGAATTGGAGCGATGTGGTATACCGGGGTTGACGTGCTGTCAGTGGATTGAATCAAGGCATGTGAAGCGTCCGGGGTAAACCATGGAAAGCTGTGTAGGTATGTATATTTGCGTGTGTGGACGTGTGTATGTACATGTGTATGGGGGGGGGTTGGGCCATTTCTTTCGTCTGTTTCCTTGCGCTACCTCGCAAACGCGGGAGACAGCGACAAAGTATAAAAAAAAAAAAAAAAAAATTTACTCAATGTGTTCTCCTTATGCCGTTGATCATATAATGTTATTTACTCAATGTGTTCTCCTTATGCCGTCTTTTCATTTGCTGAGAGTCTATAACTATTCCTCCTTGATTTTTTTTTTTTTTTTGCCATGTAAAGGGCTATAATCACTCCATTCAAGACCTTTCAGTGATTTGTATTTTTTTACAATTCTCTTCTTTTAATATAGTTAGAATCTTCTCCATTAAGTTGTTTCTTATGTTAAGTCTTGGCTTTTCTCATTTTCCTCTTCTGTAAATTATCATTTTGCTTGCTTTGGTATTGTTAGTTAAACATCGTATTGCATTTTATCTTATATTTTTGTCTAAGTTGGATATACTTGAAACCTGCTTAATGAAAGTTTGCAGTACAAAGGTCCAGTATATAACAAGGGCTCATTTAGGGCATTTCATTGCTTATCAGAGATCGTCCTCCACTGCAGGAAAGGAATTTCATCTGCATGCATCATGTGTCTGGGAGGCTATAGGAAGAACTGGTCTAGAACAATGCTGGGCATAGTTCTTGTGCAATTGCTTATTTCTTTCTTTCATACTTGATCACAGGCTCCTAGGTTAGTTAGGTAGCATGAGAACAGTCAAAGAAAGGCTGCATTTGCCCATATTCATTCTTTACCTCTCATGTGTAATGCACTAAAACCAAAGCTCCTTATCCACAACCAGCCCCACAGATCTTCCCATGGTTTACCCCAGATGCTTCAAATGCCCTGGTTCAGCCCATTGACAGCACATCAGCCTCTGTATACCACATCGTTGCAATTCACCCTATCCCATGCATGCCTTTCACTCTCCTGCATGATCATTCCCTAATCGCCCATCCTTTTCACCCATTCTCTTTGTTCTCTCCACTTTAGACAAATATATCTTCTTTGTCAACCTTTTGTAATTCATTCTTTCTGTATATCCAGACCATTTCAGCACAACCTCTTCAGCCATCTTGACCACACTCTTTTTATTACTACACCTCGATCTTACCTTTTTGTTTTTTGCTCATCCAAACTACCTTTTTGTTTTTTGCTCATCCAAACTACCTCACACCACCAATTGTCCTCAGAGGATTAATTTCCAACAAATCTACCCTTCTCCACATGGTCTTGTCTATATGTTGGGAATACTAAAACTGTAAACCATCCCCTTATTGTCGTTCAGTTTCTAAAAGGAGAAACAGGAGTCAAGCAGGGAGTGCTCATCCTCTTCAGAGGCTCAGATTAGGGTGTCTGAATGTGTGTGTGGATGTAACCAAGGTGAGAAGAAAGGAGTGATAGGTTGTATTTTTGAGGAAAGAAACCTGAATGTCCTGGCCCTGAGTGAAATGAAGTTCAAGGGTAAAGGGGAAGAATGGTGTGAAAAAGTCTTGGGAGTAAAGTCAGGGGTTGGTGAGAGGATGAGCTAAGGAAGGAGTAGCACTACTGCTGAAGGCAGAGATGTGGGGGTGTATGATAGAGTGTAAGAAAGTAAATTCTAGATTGATGTGGGTAAAATTGAAAGTGGATGGAGAAATATGGGTGATTACTGGTGCTTACACACCTGGTCATGGGAAGAAAGATCATGAGAGCCAAGTGTTTTGGGAGCAGCTGAATGAGTGTGTCAGCAGCTTTGGTGCACAAGACTGGGTATTAGTGATGGATGATTTAAATGTGAAGGTGAGTAATGTGGCAATTGAGGCTATAATTGGTGTACATGGGATATTCAATGTTGTGAATGGAAATGGTAAAGAGCTTTTAGATTTGTTTGCTGAAAAAAAACTGGTGATTGGGAATACCTGGTTTAAAAAAAGAGATATACATAAGTATACATATTTGAGTAGGAGAGATGGTCAAAGGGCATTATTAGACTACATGTTAATTGGTAGGCGAGTAAAAAAGAGACTTTTAGATGTAAATGTGCTGAGAGGGACAACTGGAGGGATGTCTGATCACTATCTTGTGAAGGCGAGGGTGAGGATTTGTTGAGGGTTTTCAAGAAAGAAGAGAACACAGTGGTGAGAGTATATGAACTTGGAAAAGAGACTTGTGTGAGGAAGTACCAGGAGAGATTGAATGTAGAATGGCAAAATGTGAGAGCAAATGATGTGAGGGAAGTGGGTGAGGAATGGGATGTATTTAAGGGAGCAGTGATGGCATGTGCAGAAGATGCATGTGGCATGAGAAAGATGGGAGGTGGTCAGATTAGAAAGGGTAGTGAGTGGTGGCATAAAGAAGTAAAGTTGTTAGTGAAAGAGAAAAGAGAGGCATTTGGACGATACTTACAAGGAAGGAGTGCAAGTGACTGGGATATGTATAGAAAATAGCTGCAGGAGGTCAAGAGGAAGGTGCAATGGAGAGAGTATTTTGAAGTTTTGTTGAATGTGTTTGTTGATAGAGTGGCAGATGTAGGGTGTTTTGGTCAGGGTGGTGTGCGAAATGAGAGGGTCTGGGTGAATGGTTTGTTAAAGAGAGAAGAAGAGGTGGTAAAAGCATTGCGGAAGATGAAATCCAGCAAGGCAGTGGGTTTGTATGGTATTGCAGTTGAAATTTGTTAAAAAAGGGATGATTGTGTTGTTAATTAGTTGGTGAAGTGCTTGAGGATTGGTGGAGTGCAGGTATAGTGCCATTGTACAAAGGTAAAAGGGGAAAAGGTGAGTGTTCAAACTACAGAGGCACAAGTTTGTTAAGTATTCCTGGAAAATTGTTTGGGAGGGTATCAGTTGAGAGGGTGATGGCATGTACAGAGCATCATATTGGGGAGGAGCAGTGTGATTTCAGAAGTGGTAGAGGATTTGTGGATCATTTGTTTGCTTTGAAGAATGTGTGTGAGAAATATTTAGAAAAACAGATGGATTTGTATGTGACATTTATGGATCTGGAGAAGGCTTTTGATAGGGTTGATAGAGATGCTTTGTGGAAGGTCTTAAGAGTATATGGTGTGGAAAGTAAGCTGATATAAGCAGTGAAAAGTTTTGATCAAGACTGTAAGGCATATGTACGAGTAGTGAGAGAGGAGAGTGATTGGTTCCCAATGAAGGTCTGTCTGTGGCAGGGGTGTGTGATGTCCCCATGGCTGTTTAATTTGTTTATGGATAGGGTGGTTAGAGAGGTAATTGCAAGAGTTTTGGAGAGAGAGGTGTGTATGCAGTCTGTTTGGGATGAGAGGGTTTGGGAAGTTAGCCAGTTGCTGATCAACAATGATATAGCAGTGGTGGCTGATTCAAGTGAGAAACTGCAGAAGTTGGTGACTGAACTTGGAAAAGTGTTTGAAAGAAGAAAGTTGAAAGTGAATGTGAATAAGAGCAAGGTTAATGGGTTCAGCAGTGTTAAGGAATAACTTAATTGTGATATAAGTTTGAATGGAGAAAAATGGAGGAAATGAAGTGTTTTAGATTCCTTGGAGTGGACTCAGCAGCAAATGGAGCCATGGAAGTGGAAGTGAGTCACAGGGTTGGGAAGGGGGCAAAGGTTCTGGGAGCGATGAAGAATGTGTGGAAAGAGATTATTATCTTGGTGAGCAAAAATTGGTATGTTTGAAGGAATGGTAGTTCTCACAATATTATAAGGTTGCGAGGCATGGGCTATAGAAAAGGTTATACGGAGGAGGATGGATGTGTCAGAAATGAAATATTTTAGGACAATATGATAGAGTTGATAGAGATGCTCTGTGGAAGGTATCAAGAATATATAGTGTGGGAGGCAAGTTGTTAGAAGCAGTGAAAAGTTTTTATCGAGGATGTAAGGCATGTGTACGTGTAGGAAGAGAGGAAAGTGATCGGTTCTCAGTGAATATAGGTTTGCAGCAGGGGTGTGTGATGTCTCCATTGGTTGTTTAATTTGTATATGGATGGGGTCGTTAGGGAGGTGAATGCAAGAGTTTTGGAAAGAGGGGCAAGTATGCAGTCTGTTGTGGATGAGAGAGCTTGGGAAGTGAGTCAGTTGTTGTTCGCTGATGATACAGCGCTGGTGGCTGATTCGTGTGAGAAACTGCAGAAGCTGGTGACTGAGTTTGGTAAAGTGTGTGAAAGAAGAAAGTTGAGAGTAAATGTGAATAAGAGCAAGGTTATTAGGTACAGTAGGGGTGAGGGTCAAGTCAATTGGGAGGTAAGTTTGAATGGAGAAAAACTGGAGGAAGTAAAGTGTTTTAGATATCTGGGAGTGGATTTGGCAGTGGATGGAACCATGGAAGCGAAAGTGAATCATATGTTGGGGGAGGGGGTGAAAATTCTGGGAGCCTTGAGGAATGTGTGGAAGTCGAGAACATTATCTCAGAACTCAAAAATGGGCTTGTTTGAAGGAATAGTGGTTCCAACAATGTTGTATGGTTGCGAGGTGTGGGCTATGGATAGAGTTATGCGCAGGAGGGTGGATGTGCTGGAAATGAGATGTTTGAGGACAATATGTGGTGTGAAGTGGTTTGATGGAGTAAGTAATAATTGGGTAAGAGAGATGTGTGGTAATAAAAAGAGTGTGGTTGAGAGAGCAGAAGAGGGTGTTTTGAAATGGTTTGGTCACATGGAAAGAATGAGTGAGGAAAGATTGACCAAGAGGATATATGTGTCAGAGGTGGAGGGAACGAGGAGAAGTGGGAGACCAAATTGGAGGTGGAAAGATGGAGTGAAAAATATTTTGAGTGATCGGGGCCTGAACATGCAGGAGGGTGAAAGGTGGGCAAGGAATACAGTGAATTGCAACGATGTGGCATACCGGGGTTGACGTGCTGTCAGTGGATTGAACCAGGGCATGTGAAGCATCTGGGGTAAACCATGGAAAGTTCTGTGTGGCCTGGATGTGGAAAGGGAGCTGTGGTTTCGGTGCATTATTACATGACAGCTAGAGACTGAGTGTGAACGAATGTGGCCTTTGTTGTCTTTTCCTAGCGCTTCCTCGCACACATGAGGGGGGGAGGTTGTTGTTATTTCATGTGTGGCGAGGTGGCGATGGGAATGAATAAAGGCAGACATTATGAATTATGTACATGTGTATATATACGAATAAAGTGCATATGAACGCGCACCCTCATAGAACATACAAACCTCCAACAGCCAGGATCGAACCCGGGACCCCTGTGCAAGAGGCAGGCATGCTAACCGCTAGGCTATGGGACTGTATAATAGGAAACAACTATTCGAAATACTAAGTACTCGAATACCCTTCGTCTCACAATGGTGAGCAACGGGGTCTATACCGGTTATTTCCGAACAGACACACATAGCCAGCTGATAGCGTTTTACCGAACCTAACTGTACAACGCGGAGGTATATGAATACGAATAAAGTGCATATGAACGCACACCCTCATAGAACATACAAACCTCCATCAGCCAGGTGCGCATTCATATGCACTTTATTCGTATTCATATACCTCTGCGTTGTACAGTTAGGTTCGTTAAACGCTATCAGCTGGCTATGTGCGTCTGTTCGGAAATAACCGGTATAGACCCCATTGCTCACCATTGTGAGACGAAGGGTATTCGAGTACTTAGTATTTCGAATAGTTGTTTCCTATTATACAGTCCCATAGCCTAGCGGTTGGCATGCCTGCCTCTTCCACAGGAGTCCCGGGTTCGATCCTGGCTGTTGGAGGTTTGTATGTTCTATGAGGGTGCGCGTTCATATGCACTTTATTTGTATTCATATACCTCCGCGTTGTACACTTAGGTTCGGTAAAACGCTATCAGCTGGCTATGTGCGTCTGTTCGGAAATAACCGATATAGACCCCGTTGCTCACTATTGTGAGACGAAGGGTATTCGAGTACTTAGTATTTTGAATAGTTGTTTCCTATTATACAGTCCCGTAGCCTAGCGGTTAGCATGCCTGCCTCTTCCACAGGGGTCCCGGGTTCGATCCTGGCTGTTGGAGGTTTTTATGTTCTATGTGTATATATGTATATGTCTGTGTGTGTATATATATATATGTATACGTTGAGCTGATTAGGTTTGTATATTTGCGTGTGTGGATGTGTATGTATGTGCATGTGGGTGGGTTGGGCCATTCCTTCGACTGTTTCCTTGTGCTACCTTGCTAACGCGGGAGACAGCGACAAAGTAAAGCATATATATATATATATATATATATATATATATATATATATATATATATATATATATATATATATATATACATTTCCTTTTCCATAGCCAGAGGTTGAACCATTATGTGACGTTCAATTTTTTCATTCATTTCAAGCTAAAAGTTTGTTTTCTAAATTGTTTCTTACATTTTTCATATGTATATATATGTATGTGTGTGTGTGTGTGAGTGTGTGTGTGTGTGTGTGTATATATATGTATATTATCCCTGGGGATAGGGGTGAAAGAATACTTCCCACGTATTCCTCGCGTGTCGTAGAAAGCGACTAGAGGGGACGGGAGCGGGGGGCCGGAAATCCTCCCCTCCTTGTATTAACTTTCTAAAATGGGAAACAGAAGAAGGAGTCACGCGGGGAGTGCTCATCCTCCTCGTAGGCTCAGAGTGGGGTGCCTAAATGTGTGTGGATGTAACCAAGATGTGAAAAAAGGAGAGATAGGTAGTATGTTTGAGGAAAGGAACCTGGATGTTTTGGCTCTGAGTGAAACGAAGCTCAAGGGTAAAGGGGAAGAGTGGTTTGGAAATGTCTGGGGAGTGAAGTCAGGGGTTAGTGAGAGGACAAGAGCAAGGGAAGGAGTAGCAATACTCCTAAAACAGGAGTTGTGGGAGTATGTGATAGAATGTAAGAAAATAAATTCCCGATTAATATGGGTAAAATTGAAAGTTGATGGAGAGAGGTGGGTGATTATTGGTGCATATGCACCTGGGCATGAGAAGAAAGATCATGAGAGGCAAGTGTTTTGGGAGCAGCTAAATGAGTGTGTTAGCGGTTTTGATGCACGAGACCGGGTTATAGTGATGGGTGATTTGAATGCAAAGGTGAGTAATGTGGCAGTTGAGGGAATAATTGGTATGCATGGGGTGTTCAGTGTTGTAAATGGAAATGGTGAAGAGCTTGTAGATTTATGTGCTGAAAAAGGACTGATGATTGGGAATACCTGGTTTAAAAAGCGAGATATACATAAGTATACTTATGTAAGTAGGAGAGATGGCCAGAGAGCGTTATTGGATTACGTGTTAATTGACAGGTGTGCGAAAGAGAGACTTTTGGATGTCAATGTGCTGAGAGGTGCAACTGGAGGGATGTCTGATCATTATCTTGTGGAGGCTAAGGTGAAGATTAGTATGGGCTTTCAGAAAAGAAGAGTGAATGTTGGGGTGAAGAAGGTGGTGAGAGTAAGTGAGCTTGGGAAGGAGACCTGTGTGAAGAAGTATCAGGAGAGACTGTGTACAGAATGGAAAAAGGTGAGAACAATGGAAGTAAGGGGAGTGGGGGAGGAATGGGATGTATTTAGGGAATCAGTGATGGATTGCGCAAAAGATGTTTGTGGCATGAGAAGAGTGGGAGGTGGGCTGTTTAGAAAGGGTAGTGAGTGGTGGGATGAAGAAGTAAGAGTATTAGTGAAAGAGAAGAGAGAGGCATTTGGACGATTTTTGCAGGGAAAAAATGCAATTGAGTGGGAGAAGTATAAAAGAAAGAGACAGGAGGTCAAGAGAAAGGTGCAAGAGGTGAAAAAAAGGGCAAATGAGAGTTGGGGTGAGAGACTATCAGTAAGTTTTAGGGAGAATAAAAAGATGTTCTGGAAGGAGGTAAATAGGGTGCGTAAGACAAGGGAGCAAATGGGAACTTCAGTGAAGGGCGTAAATGGGGAGGTGATAACAAGTAGTGGTGATGTGAGAAGGAGATGGAATGAGTATTTTGAAGGTTTGTTGAATGTGTCTGATGACAGAGTGGCAGATATAGGGTGTTTGGGTCGAGGTGGTGTGCAAAGTGAGAGGGTTAGGGAAAATGATTTGGTAAACAGAGAAGAGGTAGTAAAAGCTTTGCGGAAGATGAAAGCCGGCAAGGCAGCAGGTTTGGATGGTATTGCAGTGGAATTTATTAAAAAAGGGGGTGACTGTATTGTTGACTGGTTGGTAAGGTTATTTAATGTATGTATGACTCATGGTGAGGTGCCTGAGGATTGGCGGAATGCGTGCATAGTGCCATTGTACAAAGGCAAAGGGGATAAGAGTGAGTACTCAAATTACAGAGGTATAAGTTTGTTGAGTATTCCTGGTAAATTATATGGGAGGGTATTGATTGAGAGGGTGAAGGCATGTACAGAGCATCAGATTGGGGAAGAGCAGTGTGGCTTCAGAAGTGGTAGAGGATGTGTGGATCAGGTGTTTGCTTTGAAGAATGTATGTGAGAAATACTTAGAAAAGCAAATGGATTTGTATGTAGCATTTATGGATCTGGAGAGGGCATATGATAGAGTTGATAGAGATGCTCTGTGGAAGGTATTAAGAATATATGGTGTGGGAGGCAAGTTGTTAGAAGCAGTGAAAAGTTTTTATCGAGGATGTAAGGCATGTGTACGTGTAGGAAGAGAGGAAAGTGATTGGTTCTCAGTGAATGTAGGTTTGCGGCAGGGGTGTGTGATGTCTCCATGGTTGTTTAATTTGTTTATGGATGGGGTTGTTAGGGAGGTAAATGCAAGAGTCTTGGAAAGAGGGGCAAGTATGAGGTCTGTTGGGGATGAGAGAGCTTGGGAAGTGAGTCAGTTGTTGTTCGCTGATGATACAGCGCTGGTGGCGGATTCATGTGAGAAACTGCAGAAGCTGGTGACGGAGTTTGGTAAAGTGTGTGGAAGAAGAAAGTTAAGAGTAAATGTGAATAAGAGCAAGGTTATTAGGTACAGTAGGGTTGAGGGTCAAGTCAATTGGGAGGTGAGTTTGAATGGAGAAAAACTGGAGGAAGTGAAGTGTTTTAGATATCTGGGAGTGGATCTGTCAGCGGATGGAACCATGGAAGCGGAAGTGGATCATAGGGTGGGGGAGGGGGCGAAAGTCCTGGGAGCCTTGAAAAATGTGTGGAAGTCGAGAACATTATCCCGGAAAGCAAAAATGGGTATGTTTGAAGGAATAGTAGTTCCAACAATGTTGTATGGTTGCGAGGCGTGGGCTATGGATAGAGTTGTGCGCAGGAGGATGGATGTGCTGGAAATGAGATGTTTGAGGACAATGTGTGGTGTGAGGTGGTTTGATCGAGTAAGTAACGTAAGGGGAAGAGAGATGTGTGGAAATAAAAAGAGCGTGGTTGAGAGAGCAGAAGAGGGTTTTTTGAAATGGTTTGGGCACATGGAGAGAATGAGTGAGGAAAGATTGACCAAGAGGATATATGTGTCGGAGGTGGAGGGAACGAGGAGAAGAGGGAGACCAAATTGGAGGTGGAAAGATGGAGTGAAAAGGATTTTGTGTGATCGGGGCCTGAACATGCAGGAGGGTGAAAGGAGGGCAAGGAATAGAGTGAATTGGAGCGATGTGGTATACAGGGGTTGACGTGCTGTCAGTGGATTGAATCAAGGCATGTGAAGCGTCCGGGGTAAACCATGGAAAGCTGTGTAGGTATGTATATTTGCGTGTGTGGACGTGTGTATGTACATGTGTATGGGGAGGGTTGGGCCATTTCTTTCGTCTGTTTCCTTGCGCTACCTCGCAAACGCAGGAGACAGCGACAAAGTATAAAAAAAAAAAAAAAAAATATATATATACACATATATATATATATATGGAGAAGGCATGTGGTGGAGTTGATGGGGATGCTCTGTGGAAGGTGTTAAGAATATATGGTGTGGGAGGCAAGTTGTTAGAAGCAGTGAAAAGTTTTTATCAAGGATGTAAGGCATGTGTACGTGTAGGAAGAGAGGAAAGTGATTGGTTCTCAGTGAATGTAGGTTTGCGGCAGGGGTGAGTGATGTCTCCATGGTTGTTTAATTTGTTTATGGATGGGGTTGTTAGGGAGGTGAATGCAAGAGTTTTGGAAAGAGGGGCAAGTATGAAGTCTGTTGTGGATGAGAGAGCTTGGGAAGTGAGTCAGTTGTTGTTCGCTGATGATACAGTGCTGGTGGCTGATTCATGTGAGAAACTGCAGAAGCTGGTGACTGAGCTTGGTAAAGTCTGTGAAAGAAGAAAGTTCGGAGTAAATGTGAATAGGAGCAAGGTTATTAGGTGCAGTAGGGTTGAGGGTCAAGTCAATTGGGAGGTAAGTTTGAATGGAGAAAAACTAGAGGAAGTAAAGTGTTTTAGATATCTGGGAGTGGATCTGGCAGTGGATGGAACCATGGAAGCGGAAGTGGATCATAGGGTGGGGGGAGTGGGCGAAAATCGTGGGAGCCTTGAAGAATGTGTGGAAGTCGAGAACATTATCTTGGAAAGCAAAAATGGGTATGTTTGAAGGAATAGTGATTCCAACAATTTTGTATGGTTGTAAGGCGTGGGCTATGGATAGAGTTGTGCGCAGGAGGGTGGATGTGCTGGAAATGAGATGTTTGAGGACAGTGTGTGGTGTGAGGTGGTTTGATCGAGTAAGTAACGTAAGGGTAAGAGAGATGTGTGGAAATAAAAAGAGCGTGGTTGAGAGAGCAGAAGAGGGTGTTTTGAAATGGTTTGGGCACATGGAGAGAATGAATGAGGAAAGATTGACCAAGAGGATATATGTGTCGGAGGTGGAGGGAACGAGGAGAAGTGGGAGACCAAATTGGAGGTGGAAAGATGGAGTGAAAAAGATTTTGTGTGATCAGGGCCTGAACATGCAGGAGGGCGAAAGGAGGGCAAGGAATAGAGTGAATTGGATCGATGTGGTATACCGGGGTTGACGTGCTGTCAGTGGATTGAATCAGGGCATGTGAAGCGTCTGGGGTAAACCATGGAGAGCTGTGTAGGTATATATATTTGCATGTGTGGACGTATGTATATACATGTGTATGGGGGTGGGTTGGGCCATTTCTTTCGTCTGTGTCCTTGCGCTACCTCGCAAACGTGGGAGACAGCGACAAAGCAAAAAAAAAAAAATATATATATATATTTTGAGAGAGCAGAAGTGGCTTTGTTGAAATGATTTGGACTCATGAGGATGAGTAAGGAGGATTAACAAAGAGGATGTACGTGTCAAAGATGGAGGGAACGAGGAGAAGTGGGAGACCAAATTGGAGGGGGAAAGATGGAGTGAAAAAGATTTTGAGTGATCGCGGCCTGAACATGGAGGAGGGTGAAAGACGTGCAAGGAATAGAGTGAATTGGAATGATGTGGTATACTGGGGTCGACATGGTGTCAGTGGATTGAACCAGGGCATGTGAAGCTTTTGGGGTAAACCATGGAAAGTTCTGTGGGGCCTGGATGTGGAAAGGGAGCTGTGGTTTCGGTGCATTATTACATGACAGCTAGAGACTGAGTGTGAACGAATAGGGCCTTTGTTGTCTTTTCCTAGCACTACCTCACACACATGAGGGGGAAAGATGTTGTTATTCCATGTGTGGCAGGGGTGGCGATGAGAATGAATAAAAGCAGACAGTATGAATTGTGTACATGGGTATATATGTATATGTCTGTGTGTGTATGTGTGTGTGTGCGTTGAGATGTATGGGTGTGTATATGTGGTGTGTGTGGACGTGTGTGTGTATGCGTGTGTGTGTGGGTGGGTTGGGCCATTCTTTCGTCTGTTTCCTTGCACTGCCTCGCTAGCGCGGGAGACGGCGACAGAGCAAAGTGAATAAATAGATAAATATATATAGGGGAGAAAGAATACTTCCCACGTATTCCCTGCATGTCGTAGAAGGCGACTAAAAGGGAAGGGAGCGGGGGGCTGGAAATCCTCCCCTCTCATTTTTTTTTAAATTTTCCAAAAGAAGGAACAGAGAAGGGGGCCATATGAGGATATTCCCTCAAAGGCCCAGTCCTCTGTTCTTAACGCTACCTCGCTAATGCGGGAAATGGCGAATAGTATGAAAAAAAAAACAAAAAACATATATATATATATATATATATGATTATTATTTTTTATTTTGCTTTGCCGCTATCTCCCGCGTTTGCGAGGTAGCGCAAGGAAACAGACGAAAGAAATGGCCCAACCCACCCCCATACACATGAATGTACATACACGTCCACACACGCAAATATACATACCCATACATCTCAATGTACACATATATATACACACACACACAGGCACCTACATATATACACATGCACACAATTCACACTGTCTGCCTTTATTCATTCCAATCGCCACCTCACCACACATGGAATAACATCCCCCTCCCCCCTCATGTGTGCGAGGTAGTGCTAGGAAAAGACAACAAAGGCCCCATTCGATCACACTCAGTCTCTAGCTGTCATGCAATAATGCCCAAAACCACAGCTCCCTTTCCACATCCAGGCCCCACAGAACTTTCCATGGTTTACCCCAGACGCTTCACATACCCTGATTCAATCCATTGACAGCACGTCGACCCCGGTATACCACATCGATCCAGTTCACTCTATTCCTTGCCCACCTTTCACCCTCCTGCATGTTCAGGCCCCGATCACTCAAAAACTTTTTCACTCCATCTTTCCACCTCCAATTTGGTCTACCACTTCTCCTCGTTCCCTCCACCTCTGACACATATATCCTCTTGGTCAATCTTTCCTCACTCATTCTCTTCATGTGCCCAAACCATTTCAAAACACCCTCTTCTACTCTCTCAACCACACTCTTTTTATTTCCACACATCTCTCTTACCCTTACATTACTTACACGATCAAACCACCTCACACCACATATTGTTGTCAAACATCTCATTTCCAGCACATCCACCCTCCTGCTCACAACTCTATCCATTGCCCACGCCTCGCAACCATACAACATTGTTGGAACCACTATTAGTTTTAAACATTGCCATTTTTGCTTTCGGAGATAATGTTACATCTCGACTTCCACACATTCCTCAAGGCTCCCAGGATTTTTGCCCCCTCCCCCAACCTGTGATTCACCTCCGCTTCCATGGTTCCATCCGCTGCCAAATCCACTCCCAGATATCTAAAACATTTCACTTCCTCCAGTTTTTCTCCATTCAAACTTACCTCCCAATTTACTTGACCCTCAACCCTACTGTACCTAATAACCTTGCTCTTATTAACATTTACTCTTAACTTTCTTCTTTCACACACTTTACCAAACTCAGTCACCAGCTTCTGCAGTTTCTCACATGAATCAACCATCAGCGCTGTATCATCAGCGAACAACAACTGACTCACTTCCCAAGCTCTCTCATCCCCAACAGACTGCATACTTGCCCCCCTTTCCAAAACTCTTGCATTCACCTCCCTAACAACCCCATCCATATACAATTTTAACAACCATGGAGACATCACACACCCCTGCCACAAACCTACATTCACTGAGAACCAATCACTTTCCTCTCTTCTTACACGTACACATGCCTTACATCCTCGATAAAAACTTTTCACTGCTTCTAACAACTTGCCTCCCACACCATATATTCTTAATACCTTCCACAGAGCATCTCTATGAACTCTATCATATGCCCTCTCCAGATCCATAAATGCTACATACAAATCCATTTGCTTTTCTAAGTATTTCTCACATACATTCTTCAAAGCAAACACCTGATCCACACATACTCTACCACTTCTGAAACCACACTGCTCTTCCCCAATCTGATGCTCTGTACATGCCTTCACCCTCTCAATCAATACCCTCCCATATAATTTACCAGGAATACTCAACAAACTTATACCTCTGTAATTTGAGCACTCACTCTTATCCCCTTTGCCTTTGTACAATGGCACTATGCAAGCACTCCTCCACTCCTCAGGCACCTCACCATGAATCATACATACATTAAATAACCTTTCCAATCAGTCAACAATACAGTCACCCCCTTTTTTAATAAATTCCACTGCAATACCATCCAAACCTGCTGCCTTGCCGGCTTTCATCTTCCGCAAAGCTTTTACTACCTCTTCTCTGTTTACCAAATCATTTTCCCTAACCCTCTCACTTTGCACACCACCTCGACCAAAACACCCTATATCTGCCACTCTATCATCAAACACATTCAACAAACCTTCAAAATACTCACTCCATTTCCTCACATCACCACTACTTGTTATCACCTCCCCATTAGCTCCCTTCACTGAAGTTCCCATTTCCTCCCTTGTCTTACGCACTTTATTTACCTCCTTCCAGAACGTCTTTTTATTTTCCCTAAAATTTAATGATACTCTCTCACCCCAACTCTCATTTGCCCTCTTTTTCACCTCTTGCACCTTTCTCTTGACCTCCTGTCTCTTCCTTTTATACATCTTCCACTCATTTACATTTTTTCCCTGCAAAAATCGTCCAAATGCCTTTCTCTTCTCTTTCACTTATAATCTTACATCTTCATCCCACCACTCACTACCCTTTCTAATCAACCCACCTCCCACGCTTCTCATGTCACAAGCATCTTTTGCGCAAGCCATCACTGCTTCCCTAAATACGTCCAGTTCCTCCCCCACTCCCCTAACGTCCTTAGATCTCACCTTTTTCCATTCTGTACTCAGTCTCTCCTGGCACTTCCTCACACAAGTCTCCTTCCCAAGCTCACTTACTCTCACCACCCTCTTCACCCCAACATTTTCTCTTCTATTCTGAAAACCCATACAAATCTTCACCTTTGCCTCCACAAGATAATGATCAGACATCTCTCCAGTTGCACCTCTCAGCACATTAACATCCAAAAGTCTCTCTTTCGTGTGCCTGTCAATTAACACGTGATCCAATAACGCTCTCTGGCCATCTCTCCTACTTACATACGTATACTTATGTATATCTCGCTTTTTAAACCAGGTATTCCCAATCACCAGTCCTTTTTCAGCACATAAATCTACAAGCTCTTCACCATTTCCATTTACAACACTGAACACCCAATGTATACCAATTATTCCCTCAACTGCCACATTACTCACCTTTGCATTTAAATCACCCATCACTATAACCCGGTCTTGTGCATCAAAACCACTAACACACTCATTCAGCTGCTCCCAAAACACTTGCCTCTCATGATCTTTCTTCTCATACCCAGGTGCATGTGCACCAATAATCACCCATCTCTCTCCATCAACTTTCAGTTTTACCCATATCAATCTAGAATTTACTTTCTTACACTCTTTCACATACTCCCACAACTCCTGATTCAGGAGTAGTGCTACTCCTTCCCTTGCTCTTGTCCTCTCACTAACCCCTGACTTTACTCCCAAGACATTCCCCAACCACCCTTCCCCTTTACCCTTGAGCTTCGTTTCACTCAGAGCCAAAACATCCAGGTTCCTTTCCTAAAACATACTACCTATCTATCCTTTTTTCTCATCTTGGTTACATCCACACACAAACGCGGGAGACAGCGACAAAGCAAAATAAAATAAATAAATAAATATAAATATATATATATATCATCCCTGGGGATAGGGGAGAAAGAATACTTCCCACGCATTCCTCACATGTCATAGAAGGCGACTAGAGGGGACGGGAGCGGGGGGGCCAGAAATCCTCCCCTCCTTGTATTTTAACTTTCTAAAATGGGAAACAGGAGTCATGCGGGGAGTGCTCATCCTCCTCATAGGCTCAGACTGGGGTGTCTAAATGTGTGTGGATGTAACCAAGATGTGAAAAAAGGAGAGATAGGTACTATGTTTGAGGAAAGGAACCTGGATGTTTTGGCTCTGAGTGAAACGAAGCTCAAGGGTAAAGGGGAAGGGTGGTTGGGGAATGTCTTGGGAGTAAAGTCAGGGGTTAGTGAGAGGACAAGAGCAAGGGAAGGAGTAGCACTACTCCTGAAACAGGAGTTATGGGAGTATGTGATAGAATGTAAGAAAGTAAATTCTAGATTAATATGGGTAAAACTGAAAGTTGATGGAGAGAGATGGGTGATTATTGGTGCACATGCACCTGGGTATGAGAAGAAAGATCATGAGAGGCAAGTGTTTTGGGAGCAGCTGAATGAGTGTGTTAGTGGTTTTGATGCACAAGACCGGGTTATAGTGATGGGTGATTTAAATGCAAAGGTGAGTAATGTGGCAGTTGAGGGAATAATTGGTATACATGGGTTGTTCAGTGTTGTAAATGAAAATGGTGAAGAGCTTGTAGATTTATGTGCTGAAAAGGACTGGTGATTGGGAATACTTGTTTTAAAAAGCGAGATATACATAAGTATACGTATGTAAGTAGGAGAGATGGCCAGAGAGTGTTATTGGATTACGTGTTAATTGACAGGCGCACGAGAGAGACTTTTGGATGTTAATGTGCTGAGAGGTGCAACTGGAGGGATGTCTGATCATTATCTTGTGGAGGCTAAGGTGAAGATTTGTATGGGTTTTCAGAAAAGAAGAGTGAATGTTAGGGTGAAGAGGGTGGTGAGAGTAAGTGAGCTTGGGAAGGAGACTTGTGTGAGGAAGTACCAGGAGAGACTGAGTACAGAATGGAAAAAGGTGAGAACAATGGAAGTAAGGGGAGTGGGGGAGGAATGGGATGTATTTAGGGAATCAGCGATGGCTTGCGCAAAAGATGCTTGTGGCATGAGAAGAGTGGGAGGTGGGTTGATTAGAAAGGGTAGTGAGTGGTGGGATGAAGAAGTAAGATTATTAGTGAAAAAGAAGTGAGTGGCATTTGCACAATTTTTGCAGGGAAAAAATGCAATTGAGTGGGAGATGTATAAAAGAAGGAGACAGGAGGTCAAGAGAAAGGTGCAAGAGGTGAAAAAGAGGGCAAATGAGAGTTGGGGTGAGAGAGTATTATTAAATTTTAGGGAGAATAAAATGAGGTTCTGGAAGGAGGTAAATAAATTGCGCAAGACAAGGAAGCAAATGGGAACTTCAGTGAAGGGCGCAAATGGGGAGGTGATAACAAGTAGTGGTGATGTGAGAAGGAGATGGAGTGAGTATTTTGAAGGTTTGTTGAATGTGTTTGATGATAGAGTGGCAGATATAGGGTGTTTTGGTCAAGGTGGTGTGCAAAGTGAGAGGGTTAGGGAAAATGATTTGGTAAACACAGAAGAGTTACTAAAAGCTTTGCGGAAGATGAAAGCTGGCAAAGCAGCAGGTTTGGATTGTATTGCAGTGGAATTTATTAAAAAAGGGGGTGACTGTATTGTTGACTGGTTGGTAAGGTTATTTAATGTATGTATGACTCATGGTGAGGTGCCTGAGGATTGGCGGAATGCTTGCGTAGTGCCATTGTACAAAGGCAAAGGGGATAAGAGTGAGTGCTCAAATTACAGAGGTATAAGTTTGCTGAGTATTCCTGGTAAATTATATGGGAGGGTATTGATTGAGAGGGTGAAGGCATGTACAGAGCATCAGATTGGGGAAGAGCATTGTGGTTTCATAAGTGGTAGAGTATGTGTGGATCAGGTGTTTGCTTTGAAGAATGTATGTGAGAAATACTTAGAAAAGCAAATGGATTTGTATGTAGCATTTATGGATCTGGAGAAGGCATATGATAGAGTTGATAGAGATGCTCTGTGGAAGGTATTAAGAATATATGGTGTGGGAGGCAATTTGTTAGAAGCAGTGAAAAGTTTTTATCGAGGATGAAAGGCATGTGTACATGTAGGAAGAGAGGAAAGTGATTGGTTCTCCGTGAATATAGGTTTGCAGCAGGGGTGTGTGATGTCTCCATGGTTGTTTAATTTGTTTATGGATGGGGTTGTTAGGGAGGTGAATGCAAGAGTTTTGGAAAGAGGGGCAAGTATGCAGTCTGTTGTGGATGAGAGAGCTTGGGAAGTGAGCCAGTTGTTGTTCGCTGATGATACAGCGCTGGTGGCTGATTCATGTGAGAAAGTGCAGAAGCTGGTGACTGAGTTTGGTAAAGTGTGTGAAAGAAGAAAGTTAAGAGTAAATGTGAATAAGAGCCAGGTTATTAGGTACAGTAGGGTTGAGGGTAAAGTCAATTGGGAGATAAGTTTGAATGGAGAAAAACTGGAGGAAGTGAAGTGTTTTAGATATCTGGGAGTGGATCTGGCAGCGGATGGAACCATAGAAGCGGAGGTGAAACATAGGGTGGGGGAGGGGGCGAAAGTCCTGGGAGCCTTGGAGAATGTGTGTAAGTCGAGAACATTATCTCTGAAAGCAAAAATGGGTATGTTTGAAGGAATAGTAGTTCCAACAATGTTGTATGGTTGCGAGGCATGGGCTATGGATAGAGTTGTGCGGAAGAGGGTGGATGTGCTGTAAATGAGATGTTTGAGGAGAATATGTGGTGTGAGGTGATTTGATCGAGTAAGTAATGTAAGGGTAAGAGAGATGTGTGGAAATAAAAAGAGTATGGTTAAGAGAGCAGAAGAGGGTGTTTTGAAATGGTTTGGTCACTTGGAGAGAATGAGTGAGGAAAGATTGACCAAGAGGATATATGTGTCGGAGGTGGAGGGAACGAGGAGAAGTGGGAGAGCAAATTGGAGGTGGAAAAATAGTGAAAAAGATTTTGAGTGATCGGGGCCTGAACATGCAGGAGGGTGAAAGGCGTGCATGGAATAGAGTGAATTGGAAGGATGTGGTATACCGGGGTCGACGTGCTGTCAATGGATTGAACCAGGGCATGTGAAGCGTCTGGGATAAACCACATGTACATAATGCATATTGTCTGCCTTTATTCATTCCCATCGCCGCCTCGCCACACATGGAATAACAACCCCTTCCCCCCTTATGTGTGCGAGGAAGTACTAGAAGAGACTGAGTACAGAATGGAAAAGGGTGAGAACAAAGGACATAAAGGGAGTGGGGGAGGAATGGGATGAATTTAGGGAAGCAGTGATGGCTTGCGTAAAAGATGCTTGTGGTATGAGAAGCGTGGGAGGTGTGTTGATTAGAAATTGTAGTGAGTGGTGGGATGAAGAAGTAAGCTTATTAGTGAAAGAGAAGAGAGAGGGAATTGGACGATGTTTGCGCAAAAGAGAGATATATATAAGTATACGTATGTAAGTAGGAGAGATGGCCAGAGAGCATTATTGGAGTATGGGTTAATTGATAGGCGCACGAGAGAGATTTTTGGATGTTAATGTGCTGAGAGGTGCAACTGGAGGGATGTCTGATCAATATCTTGTGGAGGCTAAGGTGAAGATTTGTAGAGGTTTTCAGAAAAGAAGAGAGAATGTTGGAGTGAGGAGAGTGGTGAGAGTAAGTGAACTTGGGAAGGAGACTTGTGTGAGGAAGTACCAGGAGAGACTGAGTACAGAATGCAAAAAGGTGAAAACAAAGGACATAAGGGAAGTGGGGGAGGATTGGGATGTATTTAGGGAAGCAGTGATGGCTTGCGCAAAAGATGCTTGTGGTATGAGAAGCGTGGGAGGTGGGTAGATTAGAAAGGGTAGTGAGGGGTTTGATGAAGAATTAAGATTATTAGTGAAAGGGAGGAGAGATGCATTTGGACGATTTTTGCAGGGAAATAATGCAAATGGTTGGGAGATGTATAAAAGAAAGAGGCAGGAGGTCAAGAGAAAGGTGTAAAAGGTGAAAAAGAGGGCAAATGAGAGTTGGGGTGAGAGAGTATCATTAAATTTTGGGGAGAATAAAAAGATGATTTGGAAGGAGGTAAATAAAGTGCGTAAGACAAGGAAACAAATGGGAACCTCAGTGAAGGGGGCTAATGGGGAGGTTATAACAAGTTGTGGTGATGTGAGAAGGAGATGGAGTGCATATTTTAAAGGTTTGTTGAATGTGTTTGATGATAGAGTGGGAGATATATGGTGTTTTGGTCAAGGTGGTGTGCAAAGTGAGAGGGTTAGGGAGAATGATTTGGTAAACAGAGAAGAGGTAGTGAAAGCTTTGTGGAAGACGAAAGCTGGAAAGGCATCGGGTTTAGATGGTATTGTAGTGGAATTTATTAAAAAAGGGGGTGACTGTATTATTGACTGGTTGGTAAGGTTATTTAATGTATGTATGACTCATGGAGAGGTTCCTGAGGATTGGTGAAATGCTTGCATAGTGCCCTTGTACAAAGGCAAAGGTGATAAAAGTGAGTGCTCAAATTACAGAGGTATAAGTTTGTTGAGTATTCCTGGGAATTATATGACTGAGTTTGGTAAAGTGTGTGAGAGAAGAAAGCTGAGAGTAAGAGCAAGGTTATTAGGTACAGTAGGGTTGGGGGACAAGTCAGTTGGGAGGTAAGTTTAAATGGAGAAAGACTGGAGTAAGTGAGGTGTTTTAGATATCTGGGAGTGGATTTGTCAGCGGATGGAACCATGGAAGCGGAAGTGAGTCATAGGGTGGGGGAGGGGCGAAAGTTCTGGGAGCGTTGAAAAAGTTGTGGAAGTCGAGAACGTTATCTTGGAAAGCAAAAATGGGTATATTTGAAGGAATAGTGGCTCCAACAATGTTTATGGTTGCAAGGCGTGGGCTATAGATAGAGTTGTGCGGAGGAGGGTGGATGTGCTGGAAATGAGATGTTTGAGGACAGTATTTGGTGTGAGGTAGTTTGATGGAGTAAGTAATGAAAGGGTAAGAGAGATGTGTGGTATTAAAAAGAGTGTGGTTGAGAGAGCAGAAGAGGGTGTATTGAAATGGTTTGGTCACATGGAGAGAATGAGTGAGGAAAGATTGACAAAGAGGATATATGTGTCAGAGGTAGAGGGAATCGAGGAGAAGTGGGAGACCAAATTGGAGGTGGAAAGATGGAGTGAAAAAGGTTCTTAGTGATCGGGGCCTGAACATGTAGGAGGGTGAAAGGTGTGCAAGGAATAGAGTGAATTGGAATGATGTGGTATACCGGGGTCGACGTGCTGTTAGTGGATTGAACCAGGGCATGTGAAGTGTCTGGGGTAAAGCATGGAAAGTTCTGTGGGGCATGGATGTGGAAAGGGAGCTGTGGTTTCAGTGCATTATACATGACAGCTAGAGACTGAATGTGAACGAATGTGGCCTTTGTTGTCTTTTCCTAGTGCTACCTCGTGCACGTGTGAGGGAAGGGGGTTGTCATTTCATGTGTGGCGGGGTAGCGACAGGAATGAATAAAGGGAGACATTATGGATTATGTACATGTGTATATATGTATATGTCTGTGTTTGTGTATATATATGTATACGTTGAGATGTATAGGTATTTATATGTGCGTGTGTGGACGTGTATGTATATACATGTGTATGTGGGCAGGTTGGGCCATTCTTTCGTCTGTATCCTTGCGCTACCTCACTAACGCGGGAGACAGTGACAAAGTATAATGTCTGTGTATGCATATGTCTGTATGTATATGTGTACGTTATTTATTTATTTTGCTTTGTCGCTTACCTCCCAGTTGACTTGTCCCTCAACCCTACTGTACCTAATAGCCTTGCTCTTATTTACATTTACTCTCAACTTTCTTCTTTCACACACTTTACCAAACTCAGACACTATCTTTTGCAGTTTCTCACATGAATCAGCCACCAGTGCTGTATCATAAGCGAACAGCAACTGACTCACTTCCCAAGCTCTCTCATCCACAACAGACTGCATGCTTGCCCCTCTTTCCAAAACTCTTGCATTCACCTCCCTAACAACTCCATCCATAAAAAAATTAAACGACCATGGAGACATCACAGGCCCCTGCCGCAACCCTACATTCACTGAGAACCAATCACTTTCCTCTCTTCCTACACGTACACATGCCTTACATCCTTGATAAAAACTTTTCACTGCTTCTGACAACTTGCCTCCCACACCATATATTCTTAATACCTTCCACAGAGCATCTCTATCAACTCTATCATATGCCTTCTCCAGATCCATAAATGCTACATACAAATCCATTTGCTTTTCTAAGTATTTCTCACATACATTCCTCAAAGCAAACACCTGATCCACACATCCTCTACCACTTCTGAAACCACACTGCTCTTCCCCAATCTGATGGTCTGTACATGCCTTTACCCTCTCAATCAATACCCTCGCATATAATTTCCCAGGAATACTCAACAAACTTATACCTCTGTAATTTGAGTACTCACCTTTGTCCCCTTTGCCTTTGTACAATGGCACTATGCAAGCATTCCGCCAATCCTCAGGCATCTCACCATGAATCATACATACATTGAATAACCTTACCAACCAGTCAATAATACAGTCACCCCCTTTTTTAATAAATTCCACTGCAATACTATCCAAACCCGCTACCTTGCTGGCTTTCATCTTCCGCAGAGCTTTTAGTACCTCTATTCTGTTTACCAAATCATTTTCCCTAACCCTCTCACTTTCCACACTACCTCGACCAAAACACCCTATATCTGCCACTCTACCATCAAACACATTCAACAAACCTTCAAAATACTCACTCCACCTCCTTCTCACATCACCACTTCTTGTTATCACCTCCCATTATCCCCCTTCACTGAAGTTCCCATTTGTTCCCTTGTTTGAAGCACTTTATTAACCTCCTTCCAAAACATCTTTTTATTCTCCCTAAAATTTAATGATACTCTCTCACCCCAACTCTCATTTGCCCTCTTTTTCACCTCTTGCACCTTTCTCTTGACCTCCTGCCTCTTTCTTTTATACATCTCCCACTCATTTTCATTATTTCCCCGCAAAAATCGTCCAAATGCCTCTCTCTTCTCTTTCACTAATAATCTTACTTCTTCATCCCACCATTCACTACCCTTTCTAATCTGCCCACCTCCCACGCTTCTCATTATACTTGATAAATATTTCCTGTGCCAGGAAGGTACTGCCAGGAAACAGACAAAGAATGACCCATCATCTCATATCACATTTATATATGTAAAGCCCATATGTGCACATATACATACATAAACATACGCATGTACATATTCATACTTGCTTGCATTCATCCAGTCCTGGCATTGCCCCGCCCCAAAGGAAACGGCATCGCTTCCCCATGCTTCAGGAAGGTAGTATCAGAAAAAGAGACAAAGAAAGGCCATGTTCATTCACAGTCTCTAGCTGTCATATGTAATGTACTGAAACTGCCCATAGCTCCCACTGCACATCCAGTCCCCACAGACCTTTCCATAGTTTGCCCCAGATGCTTCACCTGCCCTGGTTCAGTCCATTGACAACACATCAACCCCGGTATACCACATCATTCCAATTCACTATTCCTTGCACGCCTTTTGCTCTCTAGTATGTTTAGGCCCCACTTGCCCCACTTGCTCAAAAAAATTTTTCATTCAGTACTTCCACCCCCAGTTTGGTCTCCCACATCTCCTTGTTCCCTCCACCTCTGACACATATATCCTCTTTGCCAGTCTTTCCTTACTCATTCTCTCCATATTTCCAGACTATTTCAACACACCCTCCTCTACTATCTCAACCACACTCTTTTTATTTCCACACTTCTCTCTTACCCTATCATTACTTACTCGATCAAACCACCTCACATCACATATTGTCCTCAAACATTTAATTTCCAACACATCCACCCTCCTCTGCACAACCCAATCTATAGTCCAAGCCTTGCAACCATATAACATTGTTTGAATTACTATACCTTCAAACATACCCATTTTTGCTCTCTGAGATAGCATTTTCTCCTTCCATACATTCTTTATTGCTCCCAAAACCTTAATCCCCTCCCCCACCCTTTGACTCACTTCCTTTTCCATGGTTCCATCCACTGCTGAGTCCATTCCCAGATATCTGAAACACTTCCCGTCCTCCAGTCTTTCTCCATTCAAACTTAGATTCCAATTAACTTGATCCTCAACTCTACTGACCCTATTAACCTTGCTCTTATTCACAGTTACTCACAACTTTCTCCTTTCACACACTTTTCCAAACTCAGTCACTAGAGCTGTGTCTTTGGCAAACAACAACTCACTCACTTCCCAAGCCCTCTCATCCCCAACAGAGTGCATTCTCACCCCTCTCTCCAAAACTCATGCATTTACCTCCCTAACCACCCCATCCATAAACAAATTAAACAACCTTGGGGACATCACACACCCTTGCCGCAGACCAACATTCACTGGGAACCAATCACTCCTCTCTTCCTACTCGTACACATGCCCTACATTCTTGGTAAAACCTTTTCACTACATCTGTTGACTTACCTCCCATACCACATACTCTTAAAAATCTTCCATAAAGCATCTCTGTCAACCCTATCATATGCCTTCTTCAGATCCATAAATGGTACATACAAATCCATCCGTTTTTCTAGGTATTTCTCACATACATTCTTCAAAGCAAACACCTGATCCACACATCCATAGGATAGGGGAGAAAGAATACTACCCATTTATTCCCGTGTGTCATAGAAGGTGACTAGAGGGGGCAGGAGAAGGCAGCTGGAAACCCTCCCCTTCACGTATTTCAATTTCTAAAAAGGGAAGCAGAGGAGTCAAGCGGGGAGTGCTCATCCTCCTCGAAGGCTCAGATTGTGGTGTCTCACCGTGTGTTGATGTAACCAAGATGAGAAGAATGGAGAGATAGGTAGTTTGTTTGAGGAAAGAAACCCGGATGTTCTGGTTCTGAGTGGAAAGAAGCTCAAGGGTAAGGGGGAAGAATTGTTTGGAAAAGTTTTGGGAGTAAAGTCAGGGGTTGGTTAGGAGACAATAGCTAAGGAAGGAGTGGCACTACTCCTGAAGCAGTTGTGGGAGTATGTGTTAGAGTGTAATAAAGTAAATTCTTGATTAATGTGGGTAAAACTGAAAGTGGATGGAGAGAGATGGGTGATTATTGGTTCTTATGCACCTGGTCATGAGAGGCAGGTATTTTGGAAGCAGCTGAGTGAGTGTGTAATAGCTTTGACGCACGAGACCGGATTTAGTGATGGGTGATTTACATGTGAAGTGAGTAACATGGCAGTTGAGGGTACAATTGGTGTGCATGGGGTATTCATTGTTATGCATGGAAATGGTGATGAGCTTGTGGATTTGTGTGCTGAAAAAAAGACTGGTGATTGGGAATACCTGGTTTAAAAAGAGATATTCATAAGTATATGTATGTGAGTAGGAGAAATGGTCAAAGGGCATTATTAGATTATGTGGTAATTGATAGGCGTGTAAAAGAGAGAATTTTGGATTTTAATATGTTGAGAGGGGTAGCTGGAGAGATGTCTGATGACTATCTTGTGGAGGTGTAGGTGATTTGTAGAGGTTTTCAAAAAAGAAGAGAGAATGTTGGGGAGAAGAGACTGGTGAGAGTAAGTGAACTTGGAAAAGAGACTTGTGTGGAAGTAGTAGGAGAGATTGGGTGTAGAATGGCAAAAGGTGAGAGCAAATGACATGGGAGTGGGTTAGGAATGGGATGTATTTAGGGAAGCATAAAGAGGCAAGGATTGAAAAAGAGGGCAAATGAGAGTTTGGGTGAGAGAGTATCATTAAACTTTAGGGAGAATATAAAGATGATTTGGAAGGAGGTAAACAATGTGCATAAGACAAGAGAACAAATGGGAACATTGGTGAAGGGGATAGTGGGGAAGTAATAACAGGTAGTGATGAAGTGAGGAGATGGAGCGAGTGTTTTGAAGGTTTATTGAATGTGTTGGTGATAGAATGGCAGATGTAGGGTGTTTTGGTCAGAGTGGTGTGCGAAGTGAGAGGGCCAGAGAGAATGGTTTGGTTAAGAGAGAAGAGGTAGTGAAAACTTTGTGGAAGATGAACTCTGGCAAGACGGTGGGTTTGTATATGTATTGCAGTAGAATTTATCATAAAAATGGGTGACTCTGATGTTGATTTGTTGGTAAGGATATTCAGTATATGTATGGATCATGGTGAACTACTGGAGGATTGAAGCGATGCATGCATAGCGCCATTGTACAAAGGCAAAGGGGATAAAGATGGATGTTCAAACTACAGAGACATACATTTTTAAGTGTTCCTGAGAAATTACATGGGAGGGTTTTGATTGAGAGGGTGAAGGCATATACAGAGCATCAGACCGGGGAAGGGCAGTGTGGTTTTAGAAGTGGTATAGGATGTTTGGATCAGGTGTTTGCTGTGAAGAATGTCTGTGAGAAATACTTAGAAAAACAGATGGATTTGTATGTAGTGTTTTATGGGTCTGGATAGAGTATATGGTAGGGTTGGTATAGATGCTTTTGGAAGGTCTTAAGAGTACATGGTGTGGGAGGTAAGCTGCTAGAAGTGGTGAAAAGTTTTTACCAAAGATGTAAGGCATGTGTATGAGTAGAAAGAGAGGAGAGTGATTGGTTCCCATTGAAGATCAGTCTGTGTTAGGGGTGTGTGTGATGTCCCCATGGTTGTTTAATTTGTTTATGGATGGGATGGTTAGGGAGGTAATTGCACAAGTTTTGGAGAGAAGGGCGAGTATGCAGCCTGTTGGGGATGAGATGGCCTGGAAAGTGAGTCAGTTGTTGTGCACCAGTGATACAGCTCTTGTGGCTGATTCAAGTGAGAAACTGCAGAGGTTGGTGACTGAGTTTGGTAAAGTGCATGAAAGGAGAAAGTTGAGAGTAAATGTAAATAAGAGCAAGGTTATTCATTTCAATAGAGTAGAGGGACAAGTTAATTGAGATGTAAGTTTGAATGGAAAAAAATTGGAGGAAGTGAAGTGTTTCAGATATCTGGGATAGGACTTAGCAGTGAATGGAACCATGGGCATGGAAGTGAGTCATAGGGTGGGGGAAGGGGCGAAGGTTTGGGGAGCGATGAAGAATGTGTAGAAAGAGGGAACATTATTTCGGAGTGCAAAAATGGGTATGTTCAAAGGAATAATACTTCCAATAATGTTATATGGTTGTGAGGCATGGGCTATAGATAGGGTTGTACAGAGGAGGGTGGATATTTTGGAAATGAAATGTTTGAGGACAATATGTGGTGTGAGGTGGTTTTCCCAAAACCTAGCACCCTTGCAAATCCAAGCTGAAACTTTGAAACCTATCCATAAGCTCCCTCCTTTCTCTCTTACCACATTCACATTGAGTGCTATCACCCTCAGTAACTTGTCTCTTTTAATCCTTGGCATAACTGGTAGACTCCAGTGCCACTTCTTAGCCATTTGTGCCTCACCCGTGGCAGGTCACTGGTAGAGGGCATTTCTGGTGCAGTATTTCCAGAGGTAGCAAGGCTCCAAAATTGTCAGAAATACTAAAAAATGACATCACACCTCCTGTTTGTTTGAGCTTAAAAGTATTGCCCTGATGTAATTGGGCAATGCCTCTCCCTTTAGTTCCACCCATAAGGATGTAGTAACGAGATCACCACGAAAAGGTGGGGTGAGACTTGGATGCTTTAGTAAAATTAGAGTATCCCTTCAAGGTACTGAAACAATAATTTTTCCCAATTTTAAGCTGCTTTTACTTTTCAGTCGTAGCACCTCCTACCTCATTGGTTTCGATACTGCCCATGCAGAGGATCTCTTTAATAGGGTATCTGCAGCTTCAAGGCTGCACAACAATCAAAAACTGGAAAATGGCGGATTGTTTGGAGTGAATTGTTCCTTGATGTGAATGTACTCTTTTTTGTCCACTGATGATGACGACACATGATTAACTTTGTGTGTCTCCTTGCTAAATAGTGCACTTAACCCAGGCATCATCAGCATATCGTGAGTGATTTACATGCTTTTACACTTATTCAAATGTCATGAACAGTGGAAGAGTATTGGATGGAGCAAGCTGATCAATGAAACTGCCAATGCTGACAGCATATAAGAGTTTAAAAAGTTCAAGAAAAGGGCCCATCACTGTATAAATTTCTTCCCATACTTCACTTAAGGCAAAGATTGGCAACTACACACAGGCAGAGAGACTGACAAAAATAAGACAAACAGATGGACAGAGAAACAGACACCACTGATTGTAAACAGTAAGGGGACCCCTTGATAAGTTTTTTTTTCCAAAAGGCTGGGCTGGTGCATTGAGCTCAAGAAATATAATAATTGCATTCAAGTATATGGATAAGGATATAATTGGCAAATTGTACACTACATATATCGGACTAAAACTGGATTATGTCTTGCAAGCCTGGTCACCGCACCTAGAGAAGCACAAAGATCTAATTTTGTAGGTACAGAGAAGAGCAACTAAGATGTTGCTGGAACTAAGAGGATTGAGCAATTATAAATGCAGAGGGTTACAAAGCTGGCCACCATGGCAGAAAGAAGAGTGGGAGCCTAATATCACCCTTCAAAATTCTATATTAGTTGGATGATCTTCATATTGAACACTTTTTCAAGAAATGTGCTACCAGAGTAACCAGAGACCATGACAAAAAGCTAGGCAAAAGTCTGGACAGAAATCATGTTCAGAAGTACTGATTTAGTGTTAAGGTGGTGGATGATTGGAATAAACTAACCATTAAGACAGCATGCTGACTGTTTACAAAGAATTAAGAGACTGTTTGATGGCCCCCATGAGTGGAAAACTCATGTTCAGGAATCATGTTCAGAAGTACTGATTTAGTGTTCAGATGGTGGATGATTGGAATAAACTAACCTCTCAGACAGCATGCTGGCAGTTTACATAGAATTAAGAAGCCATTTGATGGCCCCATGATTGTAAAACTGTACCCATACTGTACAAATATTTTTTTTTAATGTTGGATGCTGCAGTCATGGACAAAATTCCACATGAAGGCCAGGCCTTAATTGAAATATAAAGAGGTAAACAAAAGGGAAAAAGAAGAGCCAAGGGATAATGTAGACAAATTTCATAGGAAGTGAAAAATATGTCTTAAAGTGTGTTAGGTCTTAGTTATTGGGAAACACATGAGAAGCTGAGTGCTCCAAAGCTTTTAGGTGTAGGGAAAGAAACAGTCATCAAAATGAATTGCCAGTCGCAATGTAGTGACACAGCAGCTTGCTGAGTATTGCTTGTTCTAGCTAGTAGAGGGGGGAGCACAAACAGCCAGCTCTTGGGAGCAAAAAACAAAGTAACACCTATGGAAGAGGGAAACTGAACCAACGTTGCAGCAAAGGGCAAGCAGGTCAAATTTCGAAATTAGCCTGGGATAATGTATAAATTGGTCCATTTTCGATTTGACTCTTGTCTAGTAAGGATATAGAGCTAGAACCACCCCAGATGTGAGAACAGTACTCCGTATAAGGATGGATCAATACTCCATACAAGGATCGATAAGTTCTTTGTATAAACAGAGCAGTTGCTCAGAAAAAAAAATTTGGCATCTTAACAGAGCTCCCAGTTTCTCAGAGGTAGGCTTGGCTATTTCTGTAAAGTAGGGTTTCCAAGATAGAGTGGATGTTACAGTAACGCTGAGGATCTTCATTTAGTCAAGGAGTGGAATGACGGAACCATCAAAGGAGAGGAGAAAGTTGTGAGGAATTTTCGATAGTGAGATGGGTAGAATCTGGGTCCTGGAGGCATTAAACTTTACCAGATTTCACCTAATCCACTGATGTATCTTGTCCAAGCCTGAGTTTATTGAGGAAGTTGTGTTAAGATGAGATGCAGATCAAGTTAGAGAAGGAGCAGAATTAAAGGATGTGGAAGAATGCAGTGTTGAGTTGTCAGCTTATAAGAGGATCTGATTATTTGTGGAAGAAAGAAAATCAGTTATTAAGAGAGAAAGTGTAGGAGACAGGACAGAATCTTGAGGGACACAAGTGTTGATGGAAACAGGGAGATAGGCTGATCCATCAACAACTATGGAGATAGGCTGGCCAAAGAGGATGCTAGATATGGGGGAGGGGAGCATAGAGATGAGACCCCATTACCACACCTTCTCAAAAGCTTTGGATATGTTAAGAGCAACTACATGGGTTTCTCAGAATCTTTTAGGGGTAATGGTCAGACATTACATGGGTTTACATGAGAAAGACAACAAGAGGCCTGATTGGCCCACGACTGGGTTTTCTGGTAAAAAAAAAAAAGTATAACTTGACAAAAAAAAAATGTAATTCTGCTGCTGCACATTATCCTTCTAGTGTCTGATCACTCTGCTAGTAAGTTAAGATCTCTTTGAATCATTTTGCAGTCCTGCCTGTTTAGAGCTCTACCTCCTAGTTTTGTATCATCAGCAGACTTGGAGATCTTAAGATATGAGACCAAAGTCATAAATGTATACTATGAAAAGAATTGGGCCTAGGACCAACCCCTATGGCACGCAACTCATTGCGTCTAGCCATTCTGAGGCTTAGCCGTTTGATACTACATGTTACTTTCTTCCGGTAAGCCAGTCTCTGATCCATGTACGGAGCTCTTCACCAATTCCTTGTGCTTTGTTTATGTTAAAGTCTCTTTTGAGACACTATACCAAGAGCCTTTTAGAAATCTAAATATATGCCAATGGAACTTTTATGGCCCAATTCTGATAAATAACATTAGAAATTTCAACAAATTCGTCAGGCAGGCTCTTCTATTGTGGAAACTTCATTGTCATCCAGTATAATTTTGAGTTCTAGAAATGTGACAAATTTATCATATTATTTTTTCCATCATTTTACCAAACACTGACGTAAGACTAATTGGGCAGTAGTTCAAGGCACACTTTTTGTCTCATTTTTGTATATAGGAGTAACATTTGTTAGATTCCAGTTAGATGGCACCTGGCCATCCAATAGATATTTGTTGAATATTTTTGTTGTGGGGTATATTCAGCTGTCTCCTGACATCTTTTAAAAATCTTGGAGCTAAGTTTTCTGGGCCATTAGATTTTGTTAGGATTTAATTGGCCCAGGTATCTAAGTACTTCAGTGCTCTTTATTTCTCTAACCTTCAACTCTTCTTCATCACATCCTTGAAACATTTTCATTGGTTGCTGTATTCGAGATGTTTCTTTAATTGTGAACATAGAGTTAAAGGAATAATTCAGTATGGTAGCCATTTCCTTGTCGTCATTAGTTACTGTGTCGTGTTTGTTTCGTAATTGTCCAATTCCTTCTTTTACTGTCTTTCTTTGTCATATATATTTGAAGAATTCACAGTTTAATAACTTCTTTTTTTTATTGAAAGGGTTTTGAATTCATGATATTGTCCTTTATTCCATCAGTGTGTTTCCATATGTAAATTAACATGTATCTCTCATCTTTCTAGTCTTTAGACTTTGAGTTCTTTCAGAGAAATAGAATTAGGGCAGAGAATACTTCTCCAGGATGGTACTAGACCCAAAAAGAAGACAAAAAGTGATGAAAGGTCAGATTGGAATGTATTGAAGCATGAACATTGAGGAGGATGACATCTGTGCAAGAGATGGAATGAATTAGATCAGTATGGTATACTAAGCGCAACGCACAGTCCATGGGCTGAACTAATGCATAAGAAGTGGTCAAGGTAAACCTTGGAATAGGCTTTAGGGCTTAGCTGTAGATGGTAGGCATGGGTTCTGTACATCATACATGACAGCTTGAGAAAGTATGTGTGCAAATGAGGCCATTATTTGTTCTTGATCTTACTTTTTTTTGGTTTGAGAAGCATTTAGAAAAGAAAATTTTTTCCGTTTTACTGATATTATTATTTCATATTTTATTTATTGTACCTAATCGCTGTTTCCTGCATCAGCAAGGTAGTGCCAGGAAACAGACAAAGAATGGCCCATCCACTCACATAGGCATACATAAATGCCCATACACACACATATACATACATACACATACATATCAAAGGGGGTAAATAGATTGCGTATCAATATTTATTTAGTTATTTTGCTTGTCGCTGTCTCCTGCGTTTGTGAGGTAGCGCAAGGAAACAGACGAAAGAAATGGCCCAACCCACCCCCATACACATGTATATCCATACACGTCCACACATGCAAATATACATACCTATACATCTCAATGTACACATATATATATACACACACAGACATATACATATATACACATGTACATAATTCATACTGTCTGCCTTTATTTATTCCCATCGCCACCTCGCCACACATGGAATAACATCCCCCTCCCCCCTCATGTGTGCGAGGTAGCGCTAGGAAAAGACAACAAAGGCCCTATTCACTCACACTCAGTCTCCAGCTGCCACGTAATAATGCCCGAAACCACAGCTCCCCCTCCACATCCAGGCTCCACAGAACTTTCCATGGTTTACCCCAGACGCTTCACATGCCCTGAGATCAATCCATTGACAGCACGTCGACCCGGTATACCACATCGATCCAATTCACTCTATTCCTTGCCCGCCTTTCACCCTCCTGCATGCTCAGGCGCCGATCACTCAAAATCTTTTTCACTCCATCTTTCCACCTCCAATTTGGTCTCCCACTTCTCCTCATTCCCTCCACCTCCGACACATATATCCTCTTGGTCAATCTTTCCTCACTTATTCTCTCCATGTGCCCACACCATTTCAAAACACCCTCTTCTGCTCTCTCAACCGTGCTCTTTTTATTTCCACACATCTCTCTTACCCTTACATTACTTACTCGATCAAACCACCTCACACCACATATTGTCCTCAAACATCTCAAACATACATATCAATAGGAAGTTGATAAATTGCGTGAGACAAGAGAACAAATGGGAACATCGGTGATGAGGCTAATGAGAAGGCAATAACAAGTAGTGATGAAATGAGAAGGAGATGGAGTGAATATTTTAAAGGTTTGTTGAATGTATTTGATAGAATGGCAGATATAGGGTGTTTTAGTCAGGGTGGTGTGCGAAGTGAGAGGGTCTGGTAGAATGGTTTGGTAAAAAGAGAAGAGGTAGGGAAATCTTTGTGGAAGATGAAAGCCTGCAAGGCAGCGGGTTTGGATGGTATTGCGGTGGAATTTATTAAAAAAGGGGGTGACTGTGCTGTTGATTGGTTGATAAGGATATTCAGTGTATGTATGGATCATGTTGAAGTGCCTGAGGATTGACGGAATGCATGCATAGTGCAATTGTACAAAGCAAATAGTATAAAGGTGAGTGCTAAAATTACAGAGGTATAAGTTTGTTGAGTATTCCTGGGAAATTATATGGGATAGTATTGATTGAGAGGGTCACAGCATGTACAGATCAACAGATTGGGGAAGAGCAGTGTGGTTTCAGAAGTTTTTTTTTTTTTTTTTTTTATACTTTGTCGCTGTCTCCCGCGTTTGCGAGGTAGCGCAAGGAAACAGACGAAATAAATGGCCCAACCCCCCCCCATACACATGTATATACATACGTCCACACACGCAAATATACATACCTACACAGCTTTCCATGGTTTACCCCAGACGCTTCACATGCCTTGATTCAATCCACTGACAGCACGTCAACCCCGGTATACCACATTGCTCCAATTCACTCTATTCCTTGCCCTCCTTTCACCCTCCTGCATGTTCAGGCCCCGATCACACAAAATCTTTTTCACTCCATCTTTCCACCTCCAATTTGGTCTCCCTCTTCTCCTCGTTCCCTCCACCTCCGACACATATATCCTCTTGGTCAATCTTTCCTCACTCATTCTCTCCATGTGCCCAAACCACTTCAAAACACCCTCTTCTGCTCTCTCAACCGTGCTCTTTTTATTTCCACACATCTCTCTTACCCTTACGTTACTCACTCGATCAAACCACCTCACACCACACATTGTCCTCAAACATCTCATTTCCACCACATCCATCCTCCTGCGCACAACTCTATCCATAGCCCACGCCTCGCAACCATACAACATTGTTGGAACCACTATTCCTTCAAACATACCCATTTTTGCTTTCCGAGATAATGTTCTCGACTTCCACACATTCTTCAAGGCCCCCAGAATTTTCGCCCCCTCCCCCACCCTATGATCCACTTCCGCTTCCATGGTTCCATCCGCTGCCAGATCCATTCCCAGATATCTAAAACACTTCACTTCCTCCAGTTTTTCTCCATTCAAACTCACCTCCCAATTGACTTGACCCTCAACCCTACTGTACCTAATAACCTTGCTCTTATTCACATTTACTCTTAACTTTCTTCTTCCACACACTTTACCAAACTCAGTCACCAGCTTCTGCAGTTTCTCACATGAATCAGCCACCAGTGCTGTATCATCAGCGAACAACAACTGACTCACTTCCCAAGCTCTCTCATCCCCAACAGACTTCATACTTGCCCCTCTTTCCAAAACTCTTGCATTTACCTCCCTAACAACCCCATCCATAAACAAATTAAACAACCATGGAGACATCACACACCCCTACCGCAAACCTACATTCACTGAGAACCAATCACTTTCCTCTCTTCCTACACGTACACATGCCTTACATCCTCGATAAAAACTTTTCACTGCTTCTAACAACTTTCCTCCCACACCATATATTCTTAATACCTTCCACAGAGCATCTCTATCAACTCTATCATATGCCTTCTCCAGATCCATAAATGCTACATACAAATCCATTTGCTTTTCTAAGTATTTCCCACATACATTCTTCAAAGCAAACACCTGATCCACACATCCTCTACCACTTCTGAAACCACACTGCTCTTCCCCAATCTGATGCTCTGTACATGCCTTCACCCTCTCAATCAATACCCTCCCATATAATTTACCAGGAATACTCAACAAACTTATACCTCTGTAATTTGAGCACTCACTCTTATCCCCTTTGCCTTTGTACAATGGCACTATGCACGCATTCCGCCAATCCTCAGGCACCTCACCATGAGTCATACATACATTAAATAACCTTACCAACCAGTCAACAATACAGTCACCCCCTTTTTTTATAAATTCCACTGCAATACCATCCAAACCTGCTGCCTTGCCGGCTTTCATCTTCCGCAAAGCTTTCACTACCTCTTCTCTGTTTACCAAATCATTTTTCCTAACCCTCTCACTTTGCACACCACCTCGACCAAAACTCCCTATATCTGCCACTCTATCATCAAACACATTCAACAAACCTTCAAAATACTCACTCCATCTCCTTCTCACATCACCACTACTTGTTTTCACCTCCCCATTTGCGCCCTTCACTGAAGTTCCCATTTGCTCCCTTGTCTTACGCACTTTATTTACCTCCTTCCAGAACATCTTTTTATTCAGAAGTGGTAAAGGATATATGGATATATAGATATATGGATCAGGTGTTTGCTTTGAAGAATTTATATATTTATTATACTTTGTTGCTTACTCCTGCATTAGTGAGGTAGCACAAGGAAGCAGATGAAAGAATGGCCCAACCCACCCACATACACATGTATGTACATACATGTCCACACACACACATATACATACCTATACATTTCAGCATATACATATATATACCTACACAGACATATACATATATACACATGTACATAATTCATACTTGCTGCCTGTATTCATTCCCTTCACTACCCTGCCACACATGAAATAACAACCCCCTCCCCCTACACGTGCGCAAGGTAGTGCTAGGAAAAGACAACAAAGGCCACATTCGTTCACACTCACTCCCAAGCTGTCATGTATAATGCACCAGAACCACAGCTTCCTTTCCACATCCAGGCCCCAAAAAACTTTCCATGGTTTACCCCAGATGCTTCACATGCCCTGGTTCAATCCATTGACAGCATATCAACCCAGGTATACCACATCGTTCCAATTCACTCTATTCCTTGCATGCCTTTCACCCTCCTGCATGTTCAGGCCCTGATTGCTCAAAATGTTTTTCACTTCATCCTTCCACCTCCAATTTGGTCTCCCACTTCTCCTTGTTCCCTCCACCTCTGATACGTATATCCTCTTTGTCAATCTTTGCTCACTCATTCTCTCCATGTGACCAAACCATTTCAATACACCCTCTTCCGCTCTGTGAACCTCACTCTTTTTATTACCACACATCTCTCTTACCCTTTCATTACTTATGCAATCAAACCACCTTACACCACATATTGTCCTCAAACATCTCATTTCCAACACTTCCACCCTCCTCCGCACAACCCTATATATAGCCCATGCCTCGCAACTATATAACATTGTTGGGACCACTATTCCTTCAAACATACCCATTTGTGCTTTTCGAGATAATGTTCTCATCTCTCACACATTCTTCAACGCTCTCAGAAATTTTGCCCCATCCCCCACCCTGTGACTCACTTCTGCTTCCATGGTTCCATCTGCTGCCTAATCCACTCCCAGATGTCTAAAACACTTCACTTCCTCCAGTTTTTCTCCATTCAAAATTACCTCCCAATTGACTTGTCCCTCAACCCTACTCTCCCTAATAACCTTGCTCTTATTCATATTTACTCTCAGCTTTCTTCTTTCACACACTTTACCAAACTCAGTCACCATCTTCTGTAGTTTCTCACCCGAATCAGCCACCAGCTCTAAATCATCAGCAAACAACAACTGACTCACTTTCCAAGCCCTCTCATCCACAGCAGACTGCGTACTTTCCCCTCTCTCAAAAACTCTTGCATTTACCTCCCTAACAACCCCATCCATAAACAAATTTAACAACCATGGAGACATCAAGTGCTCCTGCCGCGAACAGACATTCACTGGGAACCAATCACTTTCCTCTCTTCCTACTTGTACACATCCCTTACATCCTCGATAAAAACTTTTCACTGCTCCTAGCAACTTGTCTCCCACCCCATATACTCTTAATATCTTCCACAGAGCATCTCTATCAACTCTATCATATGCCTTCTCTAGATTCATAAATGCTTCATACAAATTCATTTGTTTTTCTAAGTATTTCTCACGTACATTCTTCAAAGCAGACACCTGATCTACACATCCTCTACCACTTCTGAAACCACACTGCTCTTCCCTAAACTGATGTTCTGCCTTCACCCTCTCAGTCAGTACCCTCCCATATAATTTCACAGGAATATTTTTTTTTCTTTTATTATACTTTGTCGCTGTCTCCCGCGTTTGCGAGGTAGCACAAGGAAACAGACGAAAGAAATGGCCCAACCCCCCCATACACATGTATATACATACGTCCACACACGCAAATATACATACCTACACAGCTTTCCATGGTTTACCCCAGACGCTTCACATGCCTTGATTCAATCCACTGACAGCACGTCAACCCCGGTATACCACATCGCTCCAATTCACTCTATTCCTTGCCCTCCTTTCACCCTCCTGCATGTTCAGGCCCCGATCACACAAAATCTTTTTCACTCCATCTTTCCACCTCCAATTTGGTCTCCCTCTTCTCCTCGTTCCCTCCACCTCCGACACATATATCCTCTTGGTCAATCTTTCCTCACTCATTCTCTCCATGTGCCCAAACCACTTCAAAACACCCTCTTCTGCGCTCTCAACCACGCTCTTTTTATTTCCACACATCTCTCTTACCCTTACGTTACTCACTCGATCAAACCACCTCACACCACACATTGTCCTCAAACATCTCATTTCCAGCACATCCATCCTCCTGCGCACAACTCTATCCATAGCCCATGCCTCGCAACCATACAACATTGTTGGAACCACTATTCCTTCAAACATACCCATTTTTGCTTTCCGAGATAATGTTCTCGACTTCCACACATTCTTCAAGGCCCCCAGAATTTTCGCCCCCTCCCCCACCCTATGATCCACTTCCGCTTCCATGGTTCCATCCGCTGCCAGATCCACTCCCAGATATCTAAAACACTTCACTTCCTCCAGTTTTTCTCCATTCAAACTCACCTCCCAATTGACTTGACCCTCAACCCTACTGTACCTAATAACCTTGCTCTTATTCACATTTACTCTTAATACTCAACATATTTATACCTCTGTAATTTGAACACTCACCTTTATTCCCTTTGTCTTTGTACAATGGCACTATGCATGCATTCTGCTCTTCACCATGAGAAATACATAAATTGAATATCCTCACCAACCAGTCAACAAGAGTCATTCCCTTTTTTAATATATTCCACTGCAATACCATCCAAACCAGCTGACTTGCCAGGTTTCATCTTCCACAAAGCTTTAACTACCTCTTCTCTGCTTACCAAATCATTATCCCTGGCCCTCTAACTTCATGCACCACCTCGACCAAAACACCCTATATCTGCCGCTCTATCATCAAACACATTCAACAAACCTTTGAAATACTTACTCCACCTCCTTGTCACATCACTACTACTTGTTATTACCTCCCCATTAGCCCCCTTCACCAATGTTCCCATTTGTTCTCTTGTCTTATGCATTTTATTTACCTCCTTCCAAAACTGCTTTTTATTCTCCCAAAAATTTGATGATACTCTCTCACCCCAACTCTCATTTGCCCTCTTTTTCACCTCTTGCACCTTTTTCTTGACCTCCTGCCTCTGTCTTTTATACATCTCCCTGTCATTTACACTATTTCCCTTCAAAAATCGTCCAAATGCTTCTCTCTCCTCTTTCACTAATAATCTTACTTCGTCATCCCACCACTCATTACCCTTTCTAATCTGCCCATCTCCCACGCTTTTCATTCCACAAGCATCTTTTGCGCAAGCCAACACTGCTTCCCTAAATATATCCCATTCCTCTCCCACTCCCCTTATGTCCTTTGCTCTCACCTTTTTCCATTCTGCAATCAACCTCTCCTGGTACTTCCTCATACAAGTCTCCTTCCCAATCTCACTTACTCTCACCACACTCTCTTCACCCCAACATTCTTTCCTCTTTTCTGAAAATCTCTACAAATCTTGACCTTTGCCTCCACAAGATGATGATCAGACATCCCTCCAGTTGCCCCTCTCAGCACATTAACATTCAAAAGTCTCTCTATCACGCACATGTCAGTTAACATGTAATCCAATAATGCTCTCTGGCCACCTCTCCTGCTTACATACATATAGTTATGTATATCTCTATTTTTAAACCAGGTATTCCCAGTCACCAGTCCTTTTTCAGCACACAAATCTACAAGCTGTTCACCATTTCCCTTTACAACACTGAACACCGCATGTACACTAATTATTCCTTTAACTGTTACATTACTCACCTTTGCATTCAAATCACCCATCACTATAACCCAGTCTCTTGCATCAAAACCACTAACACACTCACTCAGCTGCTCCCAAAACACTTGCCTCTCATGATCTTTCTTCTCATGCCCAGGTGCATATGCACCAAAAATCTCCCATCTCTTTCCATCCACTTTCAGTTTTACCCATATCAATCTAGAGTTTACTTTTTTGCAATCACATACCCCCACAACTCCTGTTTCAGGAGAAGTGCTACTCCTTCCTTTGCTCTTGTCCTATCACCAACCCCTGACTCTACTCCCAAAACATTCCCAAACTACTCTTCCCCTTTACCCTTGAGCTTCGTTTCACTCAAGCCAAAACATCCAGGTTCCTTCCCTCAAACATAATACCTATCTCTCCTTTTTTCTCATCTTGGTTACATCCTCACACATTTAGACATCCCAATCTGAGCCTTCAAGGAGGATGAGCACTCCCAGAGCGACTCCTTCTTCTGTTTCCCTTTTTAGAAAGTTACAATACAAGGAGGGGAGGGTTTTTAGCTCCTCGCTTCCATCCCCTTTAGTCACCTTCTACGACATGCGGGGAATGCATGGGAAGTATTCTTTCTCCCCTTTCCGTAGCTTTGAAGAATGTATGGGAGGAATACTTAGAAAAACAGATGGATTTGTTTGTAGCATTTGTGGATCTGGAGAAGTCATATGATAAGGTTGATAGAGGTGCTTTGTGGAAGGTAGTAAGAGTATATAGTGTGGGAGGTAAGTTGCTAGAAGCAAAGTTTTTTCCAAGGATGTAAGGCATGTGTGCATGTAGGAGGAGAGGAAAGTGATTGGTTCTCAGTGAATGTTGGTTTGCAGCAGGGGTGTGTGATATCTCTGTGGTTGTTTAATTTGTTAATGGATGGTGTGGTTAGGGAGGTGAATGCAAGAGTTTTAGAGAGAGGGGCAAGTATGCAGTCTGTTGTGGATGAGAGGGCTTGGGAAGTGACTCAGTTGATATTCGCTGATGATACAGTGCTGGTGGCTGATTCGGGTGAGATACTGCTGAAGTTTATGACTGAGTTTGGTAAAGTGTGTGAAAGAAGAATGTTGATGTTAAATGTGAATAAGAGCAAGGTTATTAGGTCCAGGAGAGTTGAGGGACAAGTCAATTGGGAGGTAAGTTTGAATGGAGAAAAACTGGAGGAAGTGAAGTGTTTTAGATATCTGGGAGTGGATTTAGCAGCGGATGGAACCATGGAAGTAGAAGTGAGTCACTGGGTGGGGAGGGGGCGAAGGCTTTGGAAGTGGTGAAGAATGTTTGGAAGGTGAGAACATTATCTTGGAGAGCAAAAAATGGGTATGTTTGAAGGAATAGTGGTTCCAACAATTTTATATGGTCATGAGGCGTGGGCTATAGATAGGGTTGTGCGGAGGAGGGTGGATGTGTTGGAAATGAGATGTTTGAGGACAATATGTGGTGTGAGGTGGTTTGATCGAGTAAGTAATGAAAGGGTAAAAGAGATGTGTGGTAATATAAAGAGTGTGGTTGAGAGAGCAGAAGAGGCCTCACAGGCCCTTCCATGGTTTACCCAACACTTCACATGCCCTGGTTCAGTCCATTGACAGCACATCGACCCCAGTATGCCACATCGTTCTAGTTCCCTCTTCCCTGCATTCCGCTCAACCTCCTGTATGTTCAGGCCCCAATAGCTCAAAATCTTTTTCTTTCCATCCTTCCACCTCCAATTCGGACTCTCGCTTCTCCTTGTTCCCTCCACCTCTGACACATATATCCTCTTGTCAATCTTTTCTCACTCATTCTCTCCATATGCCCAAACCATTTTAGCGCACTCGTTTCTGCTCTCTCAACCATACTCTTTTTATTTCCACACATCACTCTTACCCTTACATTACTTAGTCAATCAAACCACCTCACACCACATATTGTCCTCAAATATGTCATTTCTAATACATCCACTCTCCTCCGTATAACCCTATCTATAGCCCATGCTTCACAACCATAACATTGTTGGAACCACTATGTCTTCATATATACCCATTTTTGCTCCTAGATAATGTTCTCTCCTTCCACACATTCTTCATCGCTCCCAGAAACTTTGCCCCCTCCCCCACCCTTTAACTCACCGCTTCCTTGGTTCCATCTGCTGCTAAGTCCAAAACACTTTACTGGTGTCCCCTTATCCCTTGTCTTCTCACTCCAATGGAGGACTCCCTCACCACCACTTCTCACTCCCTTCATCCTTGGCTACCACTCTCCCTCACCACCACCATTCCATTCCTACCTCACTGCCCACCATATCCTTCCTTTCTCACTAGCCACTACAACCTCCCTTAATACCACCACTTCCTAACTACCACACCCAACCTCACCACCATCACCATTCCTCCCTAGTTTGCAATCTCTCACCACCACTTTTCTTTTGCTTCCTCTTTGGCTTTCATCCCATTCCTTGTCATCACCACACCTCCTGGCCACCATATCCTGAATGGCATTGTTAAGTGGTTCATTCTCCCTGCTATTTTCCATCATCATGCCCCCATATTGTCGGTACAATCTTTCCACTCAGCAAGGGAAATTTTCCCAAAAATGTATCTCCCAAAGTAGCCAGCAGTTTCTGTCCTGCTGAGGAAATGGATAAATTGACATATGCAAGTAGAGCTTTGTTGTGTCTAGTGTCTGACATCTTCCCTGGCATGGGTGCAATAGCGCATGAATTAACTGTTATGCATGTGGCAATTTTCTTAGTGTGTGTGTGTGTGTGTGTGTGTGTGTGTGTGTGTGTGTGTGTGTGTGTGTGTGTGTGTGTGTTGGTAGAGAGAGAGAGAGAGAAAGACAGGACTGTCTTTTTATAGTATAGATTATTATTTTTTTCTTCATAATTTTTTGTTATTTCCTGCATAGTGAGGTTACTGTTGATTAGCAAGAGTGCATACTCTTTTACCCTGAAAGGAGAGAAGTTTATGCCAGTGATATATCATATTAGTAATTGAATTTGGATCATGTAAGAAGTAAACATCATTTTATTATGGATGCTCAGGAGCACTGTTATGATCTGAGCCTGGCTGAGAATGATACACTTGTTCACTTCTTATGTAACTGTTCTGTCTCATGGATAATAAAGTTGTTGTAATGGAGGTATGTTGTTATGTATAGTAAAGAACTTCTTTTGTAAGGTCTTAAACCTATAGAATTATATATTGGGAATATGGTGTCACTTTACTCCTCCTGCATGGGTTACACTGCTTGTGTAGTCACCTTCAGCAAGGTTGTATGATTGTTAGTGGAAAAGGAGTACAATCTTATTGAGGAACTTCTCACTCCATATGAGCACATTATTTTCCTACTATTGATTAAAGTATACTCTTGAAACTGCTGGAGTCCTATAAAAGGTTTTTGGGCTATATAATTAAATAAGTAATGAGGGGGTAAAAGAGATGTTTGGTAATGAAAAGAGTGTGGTTGAGAGAGCAGAAGAGGGTGTGTTGAAATGGTTTGGATGCATGGAGAGAGTGAGTGAGGAAAGATTGACAAAGAGGATATATGTGCTTGAGGTAGAGGGAACACGGAGAAGTGGGAGACCAAATTGGAGGAGGAAGGACGGAGTGAAAAAGATGTTGAGCGATCGGGGCTTGAAGATACAGGAGGGTGAAAGGCACGCAAGGAATAGAGTGAATTGGAATGATGTGGTATACCGGGGTCGACGTGCTGTCATTGGATTAAACCAGGGCATGTGAAGCGTCTGGGGTGAACCATGGAAAGGTCTGTGGGGCCTGGAAGTGGAAAGGGAGCTGTGGTTTCGATGCATTACACATGACAGCTAGAGATTGAGTGTGAGCGAATGTGGCCTTTTTTTTTTCTTTTCCTGTTGCTACCTCACTGTAGGGGGGGCTATTTCCTGTGTGGTGAAGGCAGCACGTATGAATATATACATGTGTATATGTGTATGTGTCTGTGTATGTATATGTATGTATACGTTGATGTGCACATGAATGTGTATGTGCGTGTATGGGCGTTTATGTATATATATGTGTATATGAGTGGCTGGGCCATTCTTTGTCTGTTTCCTTGTGCTACCTCACTGATGCGGGAAACAGCAGTTAAGTGTAATCGATAAATGAATAAATAATTCAGATTATTTTACTTGGAAATCTAAATCTACTGGTTAAGCTGTGATGCTTTCAGTTTCTCTTTGCAGTATTGATGCCCTCACTCTGACAAAAATCCATAATTTGACTACTGCTCACCCATAAGTTTTTGAAGTCTGGAGACATCAGATATGTTTATCAGATACAGTCAGGTTCAAACTTGTTTGGTTTACTGTAGTTCTTTGTTTAGATATGTTTTTTAGAAAAGCAGTTTTTTCTCAAGAATGTTAAATTGATATAGCATGATGTTCATTATTCTTGTTTTGGGCAGGATCAGTCCATGGAAGCTGAACTGGTAGATGTATTATGTCAGTACCTTGATAAGTTTGCAGAAGATGAAGACATTCCTACGCATGTTCTCCTCTCACTCACATGCATGGCAGACACAGGTAAGACTTGATTTACACATTTTAACTCTCATATGCAGGATAAACTTAGTTCAAAATGTTAGTGATGCATGTTCCCTCTCATCTCATATACATGTTAGACTGGAAAGAAAGAGTAGACACATAGACTGGAAAGAAAGAGAGTAGACACATGTTCACTCCCTTATCAGCTTAGCAAATATAGCTAAGGTGAAACTGATACATTCTGCCTCATACATATAATGAAAATCAAGTTAAGTGCAGTTTACAAGTGGATTCCTTTCTTCTTGCACATAATACTCTTCTCTTTATTTTTAAATCTGATAACTACAACCATTTATGCTGTGCCCATTTTTGATTATTGCAATCTTATGCTAGCAGCTCAGCCCAAATAAATTATCAGAGTACATTTGAATGGTGTTTGGATGGTTTTCATATTGATTTGATGAGAGAAATCATTCCAAGAGGGTACACAAACAGGAAATTCTCTTTCCATCCATTGTGTATACACTACATGTAACCCCTATAATGGCTAGCTCTTAGACCAGAAGCCATGGTATTTTGAACAAGCTGCCACATACTATGTTATTGGTTGTTAAAAAAGACTTCATTTGAAATTGTTTTGTCATTATGAAAATTGTTGTTATCTTTTGGTTAAAAAGTTTAGTGTTTTTTCCAGATTTGCTGCTTTCAAAATACTTCATGTTATGTTTTCAATTCTGCTTCAGCAGAAAACAAATCCATTATGGTTGGCATTTCTTCACATATTAGTTCTGCATGTTTGTGCTTTTTATCTAAATGACATTTCTCTCTGTATATTCTCATCATAGCTTATGTGATCAGGAGACAATCTCCAGTTAGATTTTTCTTTCTACACCCAGTAGATTCTGCTTAAATGAGTTAGTATGAAAAACAAATGAACAATAATGTCATTTGCATATATCCTTACCCTAGCTGTCGTTTACATCCTTGTCCCCAGACTATACCCTGGAATATTCTTTGATTACTTCATCTGCCCTTGTTCAGCCCCCTAATAGCATATCACCCTTCTGTGTACCATTTTGATGTGGTTTTATTGCCAGCATACCTCTTGCTCTTCTAAATGTTCTGGCCCTGATACCCAAAAGCGCTCTTCATTACATCTTTCATCGTGTCGTCCTCTCCCCACTACTCTATTTCTGTCATATAGATCCCCTTCAACTTTCTTCACTCATCCTCTCCCTTTGACTACCATTTCAATGTGCTCTGTTTGGCCCTGTCAGTCAGACTACCCTTATCACTACATGTCCCTCTCTTATTGTCATTTGCTACATACTTAACCTGCCTTACATCACTTATCATCCTCAAGCACATCATTTCCATCATGTCTACCTTCTTGATTTCTTTTGCAATCCAGGTCAAAGACACATCCATATAATGCTTTCTTGACTAACATCCCTTCATATATACCCATCTTTATGCCAGCAGACAGTGACTTCTCTTTCCACATGTTATTAATGCACCCAGGACTTCAGCCTTCTTTCTCACCCCATAACTCACTTCATCCTTCTCTCTCACCCTATAACTCTTTTCAGCTCCTATAGTTTTATCTGTTTCCACATCCATTCCAAGGTTTTTACAGCACTCCACTTCCTCCAGGTTCACCCCCATTCAGAGTTGAACTCATATAATCGTGTCTTATCTCCTTGCTGTGCTTCAGTACCACACTTTTGTTCATATTAGTCATGATATTTTCCTTTCATACACACTTCCAAACTTGCTTAACAGCTTTTGGAATCTCTCCCTGAAGTGTGTGATCAGAGCTATATTTATTTATTATACTTAGTCGCTATCTTCCGCGTTAGTGAGGTAGCACAAGGAAACAGACGAAAGAATGGCCCAACCCACCCACATACACATGTATATACATAAACGCCCACATGCACACAGATACATACCTATACCTTTCAATGTATACATACATATACATACACAGACATATACATATATACACATGTACATATTCACACTTGCTGCCTTCATCCATTCCCGTCACCACCCTGCCACACATGAAATAGCACCCCTTCCCCCTGCGTACACACGAGGTAGCACTAGGGAAAGACAACAAAGGCCACATTCGTTCTCAGTCTTTAGCTGTCATGTGTAATGCACCGAAACCACAGCTCCCTTTCCACATCCAAGCCCCACAAAACTTTCCATGGTTTACTCCAGATGCTTCACATGCCCTGGTTCAGTCCATTAACAGCATGTAGACCCCAGTATACCACATCATTCCAGTTCCCTCTATTCCTTGAATGCCATTCACCCTCCTGCATGTTCAGGCCCCGATCACTCAAAATCTTTTTCACTCCATCCTTCTATCTCCAGTTTGGTTTCCCACTTCTCGTTCCCTCCACCTGCAACACCTATATCCTCTTTGTCAATATTTCCTCACTCATTCTCTCCATGTGATAATACCATTTCAACACCCTCTTCTGCTCTCTCAACCACACTCTTTTTATTACTACACATCTCTCTTACCCTTTCATTACTTACTCGATCAAACCACCTCACACCACATTTTGTCCTCAAACATCTAATTTCCAACACATCCACCCTCCTCTGTACAACCCTATCTATAGCCCATGCTTCTCAACCATTTAACATTGTTGGAACCACTATTCCTTCTGACATACCCATTTTTGCTCTCTGAGATAACATTCTCGCCTTCCACACATTCTTCAGTGCTCCCAGAACCTTCGCCCCCTCCCCCACCCTATAACTCATTTTCACTTCCATGGTTCCATCCGCTGCTAAATCCACTCCTAGATATCTATAACATTTCACTTCCTTCAGTTTTTCTCCAAACTTACCTTCCAATTAACTTGTCCCACAACCCTACTGAACCTAATAACCTTGCTCTTATTCACATTTTTCTCAGCTTTCTTGTTTCACACTTTTTACCAAACTCAGTTACCAATGTCTGCGGTTTCTCACCCAAATCAGCTGCCAGCGCTGTATCATCGGCGAACAACAACTGACTCACTTCCTAATCCCTGTCATCCACAACAGACTGCATGCTTGCCCCTCTCTCCAAAACTCTTGCATTAACTTACCTAACAACCCCATCCATAAACATATTAAACAACCATGGAGACATCATGCACCCCTGTCGCAAACTGACTTTCACTGGGAACCAGTCACTTTCCTCTCTTTCTACTCGTACACATGCCTTACATCCTTGGTAAAAACCTTTCACTGCTTGTAGCAACTTACCTCCCACACCGTATACTCTTAATACCTTCCACAGAGCATCTCTATCAACTCTATCATATGCCTTCTCCAGATCCATAAATGGTACGTACAAATCCATCTGTTTTCCTAAGTATTTCTCACAGACTTTCTTCAAACACCTGATCGACACTTCCGGTACCACTTCTGAAACCACACTGCTCTTCCCCAGTCTGATGCTCTGTACATGCCTTTACCCTCTCAATCAATACCCTCCCATATAATTTCCCAGGAATACTCAACATATTATACCTTTGTAATTTGAACACTCACCTTTATCCCCTTTGCCTTTATATAATGGCACTATACATGCATTCCGTCAATCCTCAGGCACTTCAACATGAACCATGCATACAGTGAATATCCATACCAACCAGTCAACACCACAGTCAACCACTTTTTTTAATAAATTCCACTGCAATACCATCCAAACCTTCCACCTTGCCAGCTTTCATCTTCCACAATGCTCTCACTACCTCTTCTCTCTTTACCAGACTATTCTCACTGACCCTCTCACTTCGCACACCACCTCGACCAAAACACCCTATATCTGCCACTCTATCATCAAACACACTCAACAAACCTTTAAAATACTCAATCCATCTCCTCACTTCACCACTACTTGTTATTACCTCCCCATTAGCCCCCTTCACCAATGTTCCCATTTGTTCTCTTGGCTTATGCACTTTATTTACCTCCTTCCTAAACATCTTTTTATTTTCCCTTAAATTCAGAGATACTCTATCACCCAACACTTATTTGACCTATTTTTCACCTCTTGCACCTTTTTCTTGAACTCCTGCTTGTTTCTTTTATACTTCTCCTAGTTATTTGCACTACTCTGCAAAAATCATCCAAACGTCTCTCTCTTCTCTTTCACTAACAGTCTTACTTCTTCTTCCCACCACTCATTACCCTCTCTAATCTGCCCACCTCCCACGTTTCTCATGCCACGAGCATCGTTTGTGCAACCTATCACAGCTTCCCTAAACACATCCCATTCCTCCCCCACTCCCCTTACGTCATTTGATCTCACCTTTTGCCAGAGCTATGTAATATGTGAAAATAACTGATTCACCTTCCATGCTTCCCCACCCTCAGCAAACTGTAGATCCTTCCTCACTCTAAGTACCCTGTATTTACCTCCCTCATCATCTCATCCATACACAGATTTTATGTAGAGATACCTTCACTTAGAACTACTCATCCTTCTTTCTTCCTGCTGGCAGATATGCCTTACTTATTTCATTTTTTTCTATTATACTTTGTTGCTGTCTTCCGCGTTAGCGAGGTAGCGCAAGGAAACAGACGAAAGAATGGCCCAACCCACCCACATACATATGTATATACATACACGTCCACACACTCACATATACATACCTATAAATCTCAATGTATATATATATATATATATATATATATATATATATATATATATATATATATATATATAGGGGAGAAAGAATACTTCCCACGTATTCCCTGCGTGTCGTAGAAGGCGACTAAAATGGGAGGGAGCGGGTGGCTGGAAATCCTCCCCTCTCGTTTTTTTTTTTTTAATTTTCCAAAAGAAGGAACAGAGAAGGGGGCCAGGTGAGGATATTCCCTCTAAGGCCCAGTCCTCTGTTCTTAACGCTACCTCACTAATGCGGGAAATGGCGAATAGTATGAAAAAATATATATATATATACACACACACAGACATATACATATATACAAATGCACATATTTCATACTGTCTGCCCTTATTCATTCCTGTCGCCACCCCACCACACATGAAACGACAACCCCCTCCCCCCACATGTGCGCAATGTAGCGCTAAGAAAAGACAACAAAAGGCCACATTCGTTCACACTCGGCCTCTAGCTGTCATGCATAATGCACCGAAACCACAGCTCCCTTTCCACATCCAGGCCCCACAAAACTTTTCATGGTTTACTCCAGATGCTTCCCATGCCCTGGTTCAATTCATGGACAGCACGTCGACCCCAGTATACCACATCGTTCCAATTCACTCTATTCCTTAAACGCCTTTCACCCTCCTGCATGTTCAGGCCCCGATCACTCAAAATCTTTTTCCCTCCATCTTTCCACCATCAGTTTGGTCTCCCACTTCTCCTTGTTCCCTCCACCACTGACGAATATATCCTCTTTGTCAGTCTTTCCTCACTCATTCTCTCCATGTGACCAAACCATTTCAAAACACCCTCTCCTGCTCTCTCAACCACACACTTTTTATTACATCTCTCTTACCCTTTCATTACTTACTCGATCAAACCACCTCACACCACATATTGTCCTCAAACATCTCATTTCCAGCACATCCACCCTCCTCCGTACATTTCTATCTATAGCCCACGCCTCGCAACGATATATCATTGTTGGAACCACTATTCCTTCAAACATACCCATTTTTGCTTTCCTTGATAATGTTCTCGCCTTCCACACATTTTTCAACGCTCCCAGAACTCTCACCCCCTCCCCCACCCTGTGACTCACTTCCGCTTCCATGGTTCCATCCGCTGCCAAATCCACTCCCAGATATCTAAGACACTTCTCTTCCTCCAGTTTTTCTCCATTCAAACTTACCTCCCAATTGACTTGTCCCTCAACCCTACTGTACATAATAACTTTGCTCTTATTCACATTTACTCTCAGCTTTCTTCTTTCACACACTTTTACCAAACTCCGTCACCAGCTTCTGCAGTTTCTCACCCGAATCAGCCACCAGCGCTGTATCATTAGCAAACAACAACTGACTCACTTCCCAAGCTCTCTCATCCACAGCAGACTGCATACTTGCCCCTCTTTCCATAACTCTTGCATTCACCTCCCTAACAACCCCATCCATTAACAAATTAAACAACCATGGAGACATCATGCACCCCTGCCATGAACCGACATTCGGTGAAAACCAACCACTTTCCTGTCATCCTACTTGTACACATGCCTTACATCCTCGATAAAAACTTTTCACTGCTTCTAACAACTTGCCTCCCACACCGTATATTCTTAATACCTTCCACAGAGCATCTCTATCAACTCTTATCATATGCTTTCTCCAGATCCATAAATGCTATTTACAAATCCATTTGCTTTTGTAAGTATTTCTCACATACATTCTTCAAAACAAACACCTGATCCACACATCCTCTAACACTTTTGAAACCACACTGCTCTCCCCCAATCTGATGCTCTGTACATACTTCACCCTCTCAATCAATACCCTCCCATCTAATTTCCCAGGAATACTCAACAAACTTATACCTCTTTAATTTAAGCACTCACCTTTATCCCCTTTGCCTTTGTACAGTGGCACTATGCAAGCATTCCGCCAATCCTCAGGCACCTCACCATGAGACATACATACATTAGATTAATTTCTGCGCAGAAAAAGGACTGGTGATTGGGATGCTGTACTATCCCAATAAAATCTGCGGAATTTCATGGCTTTCTATTTACCCATTTTTATAACACCTTCCACATGTCATATGCTTTCTCCAGATCCATTAGTGCTACATAGGATTTACTCACCCCAGGGTTTTATTTTTTATAAATTTTCATAAATTCTGGAGCATATACAAATTGTCCCATGACTAGTGTTTCAGGAGTAAACCTATTTATGAGATCATTTCTAGTTAAAAATGTTCCATGAACATGGGTCTCAAAAAACCATTATGTAACTATGGTTATTTGAAGTTGTTTCTCTACATGCATGGCTATGGATGGACATGGTTATGTAAGGTTATGCGAGGAACTTAATAACAATTTCAGGAGTGTTTTCAAAGTGGAAGATACCATAGCCCTAATACCAGTTAGATGGAATGTTTAGGAGGTTTGAGAACACATTGAGATATTTGGAAAAAATGTTAATGGAATACTAAAAGGTTTTGATTCATAAAAGGCTCATGGCTTTGTCAAAATTTCATCATATGTGCTGAAGATATGGGCACATACCCTAGGTAAACCTCTTTAGAATATTATTCAGGATGTCTTAGTAGAGAGGCAGAGTGCCAAGGGAATGGAAGATGATGAACATAGTTCTTATCTACAGGAAAGGAACTTGGGAATAGGCCCTGTACTCCAGACTGACCATACTGATGAGTGAGGTCTGTAAGGTTCTAAAAAGATATTTAGAAAGCATGTGAATGACTTCCTACCGAGGAGATATTACCTTAGTGAGAGATAGTACAGTTTTAGGGAAAAGAGCTCATATTTATCAAACCTCTTAAGAGTTCTATGAGAGAGTGAGCTCAGTTTAAGACAAAAGGTAAGGCTGGGTGGTTTGTTTGTACCAGGACTGTCAGAAAGTATTGACACTGCTGCATGGGAAGCTGATTTAAGAAACTGGATTACCAGGGAGGATAAGGGGGAAACCACTTGAATGATATAAGATTATCTCACTGGAATAGAATAGAGGAAGCATGTGTGTGTCCCCTTCTCCAATTGGGTTGGGGTGACTAGTGGAGTGCCTTAGGGTTCGGCTTTTTTTTTGTTTTGTTGGAGGATCCAGTTTGATAAAATTTTACATCAAGGCCTGGTCTTAAGATATAGAGGATAATGAAAGGGAAGAAGAAGAGACATGGGATAGCATTTACAAATTTTTGGGAAATGAAAAATCTGTCTTTTGAAATGTGCCAGGTCATAGTTATTGAGAAAGACATGAAAAGGTGAAGAGTTCTAAAGCTTCAGAATGTAGGGAAAGAAACAGTTATCAAAGCTGCCCACCCTTAAGTTGCCTGTGGCCACAGTAATTATATGATCTTGCTGAGTATCACATGGTCTAGCCTAGTGGTGGGGACACACAAGCAGCCAGCTCTTGGGAGCAAAAACCAAAGTAATACCTATAGAAAAGGGAAAGTGAACCAGTATTGTGGAGTAGGGCAAGAGTCAAGTTTTCAAGTTAGCCTGGGAGACTTAATAAGTCTGACCACTTTTCACTCAACTTGTCAAGAAGGATGCAGAGCTAAACTACTCCAGATGAGAGAGCTGTACTCCATACAAGGAAAAATCAATCCTTTGTATAAAAGGAGCAACTGTTCAGAAGAAAAGGAGTTTCGACATCTTGCTTTTTTAAAGGCAGACATAGCAGTTTCCTTAATGCGGGATTTATAAGAAACTGTGGATATTACAGTAGTAATTAGTTGAAATTATAGAACCGTCAAAGGAGAGATGAGAGTTGTGAGGAGTTTTCGAGAGAGAGATGGCTAGAAAGTGGATCTTGGAGTCATTAAACTTAACTAGATTTTTTCTACCCCATTGAGATATCCTGTCTAAGTCTGACTTTATTAAGGAAGTTTAGTCAAGACAAGATATAGATTGAGTGAGAGAAGAAGGAGGAAAATTGAAGGATGTGGATGAATGCAGTGTCATCAATGTATGAGTGCATTAGGTTATTTGTGGAATTGGTTATTTGTGGAAGAGAGAAAATCATTGATAAGAGGCCGAAAAAGTGTAGGAGACATGACAGAACCTTGAGGGACGCCACTGTTGATGGAGAAAAGGGGGAGGCTGATCCATCAACAAACACATAGATAGATCAGTCAGAAAGGAAGCTGGATATGAAGGAGCAAAGTGAAGGAGGGAAGCTATAAGAGGGGAGCTCAGAGTTGGGAACCCAATGTCAAATGCTTTGGGTATGTCAAGAGCAACTACATGGATTCCCCAAAATCTTTTGAGAATATCACCAGTGGATCTCTTTGCACAGAAGCCATACCGATGATCAGAGAGAAGACTGTGAGATTCAAGGTGTCTAAAGATAAGGGAGCTGAGGAGGGATTCAAAGACTCTGGAAATGGTAGATGTCAAAGCAATAAGATGATAGAGGGGTTAGAATGGTCCCCCTACTTAGGGATGGGATTTATCAATGCATACTTCCTAGAAGAAGGAAAAGTCTTGGTTTTTAAACTGAAACAGAACAGGTGAGCAAGCACAGGTGCAACTTCAGAGGCACACTCTTTCAGCACACAGGAATGGATGCCATCAAGACCATAAGCCTTGCTTGTATCCATAGAGAAAAGTGCTTTTTGGACAGTCAGAAAAGAGATTACAGGGAGGGGCATAAGATTAGTAAGAGAAGCATAAGGGGGCAACAGGGAGGGGCATAAGATTAGTAAGAGGAGCATAAGGGGGCAAAGGAATGTTAGAGTCATCTAATGTGGAGTTAGAGGAGTAACATGAACCAAAGAGAATTGCTTTGTCTATGGGAGAGACAGCTTTAGTATCATCAGAATGGAAAAGTGAAGGAGAGGTAGAGCGACAGAACTGAGATATGCCTAAGCTAAAGACCAGAATAACCTAAAAATGAATGATGAGAGGATTCTTTGAAGACTCTGACCATTTTACAGTTCTGGTGGGGATGAAGATCAGGGAGAAGTGGAGGTATGGTGTAAGGAAGAATGGAGAAAGTTGTGGCAAGCAAAAAGATGAAGCAGAAAAGAGATGTAGGGAGGAGTATGAAAGGAAGGTAACTGAAAGCATAGATGGAAGTGCAGTGAATGTAGGGACTCATTAATTTGTGAATGAGGTGTTTACAGTGTTTAGAGAAGTACTATTAAAAGTTTTAGAATTAGTAGTTGGATACAAGGTCGTGAGATAAAAGAATGAAAAGGCAATGCATGGGGGAAAAAAGAGATTAGAAATGCTGTGGAAGAGAAGAAAAAGGTATATGATAGATTACTTGAAGGGAATGTACCATTGGAAGTTCAGTACAGAAGGAGGGAAGAATGTAAATTTTAGAAGCTGATAGATAAAAGCAAGAAAGAGTAGATGAAGATTTAGGAAGAAAGTCAAGTGAAAAGTTTTGGGAAAATAAGAAATTATACAGGAAGGAGGTGAAAAAAGAAAACAGTGGATGAAAGAATGGAAATGTTAATGTGAGAAGTAAGGAAGGGGAGTTGCTGATTCAAAAGGAGGTATATTAAAGAACTGATGATTGTAGAAGAAGGGAAAGCAGCAGTTGTTACATGCATTGGTACAGAGGATGGAAGGAAAAGGAGACAAGTGCAGAGGCCTTTATCTAAAGGGGAACTACAAAGCACAATAATGAGTCTAAAGGTAGGAAAGGCACCTGGAGTTGATGAAATTACAGATGAAATGCTGAAGTATGGAGGGGAAAGTGTGATAGAGTGGATGCACCTGATATGGCATTTAGCATGGAAACAGAATATTGTACTTGAGGACTGGGTGAAAGCTATTGTTGTTCCTATGTTCAAAGGAAGAGGTGCTGTGGATGTATGTAGCAATTATGAGGGAATAATTCTGTTAAGTATGGATTTGTATATGGCATTTATGGATCTGGAGAAGGCATATGATGAGGTTGATAGAGATGCTATGTGGAAGATCTTAAGAATATATAGTGTGTGAGGTAAGCTGCTAGAAGCAGTGAGAAGTTTATATCAAGGGTGTAAGGTGTGTGTATGAATTGGAAGAGAGGAGAATGAATGTTTCCAAGTGAAGGTCGGTCTGCAGCAGGGGAGTGTGATGTCACCATTGTTGTTTTCAATTTGTTTATGGGTGGGGCAATAAAGGAAATAAATGCAAGGCTTTTTGGGAGAGGGGTGAGTATGCAGTCATTTAGGGATGAGAGGCCCTGGGAAGTGAGTCATTTGTTGTTTGCCACTGATATAACACTGGTGGCTGATTCTAAAGAGAAACTGCAGAAGTTGGTGACTGAGTTTGGAAGAGTGTGTGAAAGGAGAAAGTTTAGAGTAAATGTGAATAACAGCATAAGTTATTAGGTTCAGCAGGGTTAAGGGAAAAGATAGTTGGATGTATGTCTGAATAGTGAAAAATTAAAGGAAATGAAGTGTTTTAGATATATGGGAATGGAGATAGCAACAAATGGAACCATGGAATATGGTGGGGGAGGAAGTGAAGGTTCTGAGAGCACTGAAGAATGCTAGGAAAGAGAAAATGTTATTCAGGAGGACTAAAAATAGGTATGTTCAAAGGAATGATAATCCCAACAATGTTATGTGATTTGAGGCATGTGCAAAAGAAAGGGTTGTGCATAGGTGGATGGATGTATTAGAAGTGAAATATGAAATGCTTAAGGACAATATGTGGTATTTTAACTTTCTAAAAGGGGAAACAGAAGAAGGAGTCATGCGGGGAGTGCTCATCCTCCTCAAAGGCTCAGATTGGGGTGTCTAAATGTGTGTGGATGTAACCAAGATGAGAAAAAAGGGGAGATAGGTAGTATGTTGGAGGAAAGGAACCTGGATGTTTGGCTCTGAGTGAAACGAAGCTCAGGTGTAAAGGGGAAGAGTGGTTTGGGAATGTCTTGGGAGTAAAGTCAGAGGTTAGTGAGAGGGCAAGAGCAAGGGAAGGAGTAGCACTACTCCTGAAACAGGAGTGATGGGAGTATATGATAGAGTGTAAGAAAGTAAACTCTAGATTGATATGGGTAAAACTGAAAGTGGATGGAGAGAGATGGGTGATTATTGGTGCATATGCACCTGGGCATGAGAAGAAAGATCGTGAGAGGCAAGTGTTTTGGGAGCAGCTGAGTGAGTGTGTTAGTAATTTTGATGCACGAGACCGGGTTACAGTGATGGATGATTTGAATGCAAAGGCTAGTAATGTGGCAGTTGAGGGAATAATTGGTGTACATGGGGTGTTCAGTGTTGTAAATGGAAATGTAGAAGAGCTTGTAGAGTTATTTGCTGAAAAAGGATTGGTGATTGGGAATACCTGGTTTAAAAAGAGAGATATACATACCTTGGCCCAACAGTGATGCTACTACGTTTGTGAATCAAGAACCATTGCAACACAAACCTCGCCAGGTGGTAGAGTGTCCCGCAGTGTATCGAGACAGACTTCCCCAGAACTTTTTTAAAGGGGAAGTAAATGTTTATAGTTGTGTTACTGGAGTGATAGTTTTCATACATGGTGCTTTGACAAGAAAATAGTGAAATTGGAAAAAATGTAGCTTAGACATTGAAGCTTATTGATACAGTGGTCAAATTGATGAGAACTACTATTGACGTTTGTGTAAATAAATTATACATTTCCTTTTTCCATAGCCAGAGGTTGAACCATTATGTGACATCCATTTTTTCATTTCAGTTCAAGCTAGAAGTTTCAGTTTTCTAAATTGTTTCTTACATTTTTCATATGTATATATATGTATGTGTGTGTGTGTGTATATGTGCATATGTATGTGTGTGTGTATGTGTATATATATATATATATATATATATATATATATATATATATATATATATATATATATATATATATATTATCCCTTGGGATAGGGGTGAAAGAATACTTCCCACGCATTCCTCGCGTGTCGTAGAAAGCGACTAGAGGGGACGGGAGCTGGGGGCCAGAAATCCTCCCCTCCTTGTATTTTTTAACTTTCTAAAATGGGAAACAGAAGAAGGAGTCACGTGGGGAGTGCTCATCCTCCTCGAAGGCTCAGATTGGGGTGCCTAAATGTGTGTGGATGTATCCAAGATGTGAAAAAAGGAGAGATAGGTAGTATGTTTGAGGAAAGGAACCTGGATGTTTTGGCTCTGAGTGAAACGAAGCTCAAGGGTGAAGGGGAAGAGTGGTTTGGGAATGTCTTGGGAGTAAAGTCAGGGGTTAGTGAGAAGACAAGAGCAAGGGAAGGAGTAGCAATACTCCTGAACCAGGAGTTGTGGGAGTATGTGATAGAATGTACGAAAGTAAATTCTCGATTAATATGGGTAAAACTGAAAGTTGATGGAGAGAGATGGATGATTATTGGTGCATATGCACCTGGGCATGAGAAGAAAGATCATGAGAGGCAAGTGTTTTGGGAGCAGCTGAATGAGTGTGTTAGTGGTTTGGATGCACGAGACCGGGTTATAGTGATGGGTGATTTGAATGCAAAGGTGAGTAATGTGGCAGTTGAGGGAATAATTGGTATACATTGGGTGTTCAGTGTTGTAAATGGAAATGGTGAAGAGCTTGTAGATTTATGTGCTGAAAAAGGACTGATGATTGGGAATACCTGGTTTAAAAAGCGAGATATACATAAGTATACTTATGTAAGTAGGAGAGATGGCCAGAGAGTGTTATTGGATTACGTGTTAATTGACAGGTGCGCGAAAGAGAGACTTTTGGATGTTAATGTGCTGAGAGGTGCAAGTGGAGGGATGTCTGATCATTATCTTGTGGAGGCTAAGATGAAGATTTGTATGGGTTTTCAGAAAAGAAGAGTGAATGTTGGGTGAAGAGGGTGGTGAGAGTAAGTGAGCTTGGAAAGGAGACTTGTGTGAGGAAGTACCAGGAGAAACTGAGTACAGAATGGAAAAAGGTGAGAACAATGGAAGTAAGGGGAGTGGGGGAGGAATGGGATGTATTTAGGGGATCAGTGATGGATTGCGCAAAAGATGCTTGTGGCATGAGAAGAGTGGGAGGTGGGTTGATTAGAAAGGGTAGTGAGTGGTGGGATGAAGAAGTAAGAGTATTAGTGAAAGAGAAGAGAGAGGCATTTGGACGATTTTTGCAGGGAAAAAATGAAATTGAGTGGGAGATGTATAAAAGAAAGAGACAGGAGGTCAAGAGAAAGGTGCAAGAGGTGAAAAAAAGGGCAAATGAGAGTTGGGGTGAGAGAGTATCATTAAATTTTAGGGAGAATAAAAAGATGTTCTGGAAGGAGGTAAATAAAGTGCGTAAGACAAGGGAGCAAATGGGAAGTTCAGTGAAGGGTGCAAATGGGGAGGTGATAACAAGTAGTGGTGATGTGAGAAGGAGATGGAGGGAGTATTTTGAAGGTTTGTTGAATGTGTTTGATGATAGAGTGGCAGATATAGGGTGTTTTGGTCGAGGTGGTGTGCAAAGTGAGAGGGTTAGGGAAAATGATTTGGTAAACAGAGAAGAGGTAGTAAAAGCTTTGCGGAAGATGAAAGCCGGCAAGGCAGCAGGTTTGGATTGTATTGCAGTGGAATCAATTAAAAAAGGGGGTGACTGTATTGTTGACTGGTTGGTAAGGTTATTTAATGTATGTATGACTCATGGTGAGGTGCCTGAGGATTGGCGGAATGCGTGCATAGTGCCATTGTACAAAGGCAAAGGGGATAAGAGTGAGTGCTCAAATTACAGAGGTATAAGTTTGTTGAGTATTCCTGGTAAATTATATGGGAGGATATTGATTGAGAGGGTGAAGGCATGTACAGAGCATCAGATTGGGGAAGAGCAGTGTGGTTTCAGAAGTGGTAGAGGATGTGTGGATCAGGTGTTTGCTTTGAAGAATGTATGTGAGAAATACTTAGAAAAGCAAATGGATTTGTATGTAGCATTTATGGATCTGGAGAAGGCATATGATAGAGTTGATAGAGATGCTCTGTGGAAGGTATTAAGAATATATGGTGTGGGTGGCAAGTTGTTAGAAGCAGTGAAAAGTTTTTATCGAGGATGTAAGGCATGTGTACGTGTAGGAAGAGAGGAAAGTGATTGGTTCTCAGTGAATGTAGGTTTGCGGCAGGGGTGTGTGATGTCTCCATGGTTGTTTAATTTGTTTATGGATGGGGTTGTTAGGGAGGTGAATGCAAGAGTTTTGGAAAGAGGGGCAAGTATGAAGTCTGTTGGGGATGAGAGAGCTTGGGAAGTGAGTCAGTTGTTGTTCGCTGATGATACAGTGCTGGTGGCTGATTCATGTGAGAAACTGCAGAAGCTGGTGACTGAGTTTGGTAAAGTGTGTGAAAGAAGAAAGTTAAGAGTAAATGTGAATAAGAGCAAGGTTATTAGGTACAGTAGGGTTGAGGGTCAATTCAATTGGGAGGTGAGTTTGAATGGAGAAAAACTGGAGGAAGTGAAGTGTTTTAGATATCTGGGAGTGGATCTGGCAGCGGATGGAACCATGGAAGCGGAAGTGGATCATAGGGTGGGGGAGGGGGCGAAAATTCTGGGAGCCTTGAAGAATGTGTGGAAGTCGAGAACATTATCTCTGAAAGCAAAAATGGGTATGTTTGAAGGAATAGTGGTTCCAACAATGTTGTATGGTTGCGAGGCGTGGGCTATGGATAGAGTTGTGCGCAGGAGGATTGATGTGCTGGAAATGAGATGTTTGAGGACAATGTGTGGTGTGAGGTGGTTTGATCGAGTAAGTAACGTAAGGGTAAGAGAGATGTGTGGAAATAAAAAGAGCGTGGTTGAGAGAGCAGAAGAGGGTGTTTTGAAATGGTTTGGTCACACGGAGAGAATGACTGAGGAAAGATTGACCAAGAGGATATATGTGTCGGAGGTGGAGGGAACGAGGAGAAGAGGGAGACCAAATTGGAGGTGGAAAGATGGAGTGAAAAAGATTTTGAGTGATCGGGGCCTGAACATGCAGGAGGGTGAAAGGAGGGCAAAGAATAGAGTGAATTCGAGCGATGTGGTATACCGGGGTTGACGTGCTGTCAGTGGATTGAATCAAGGCATGTGTATGGGGGTGGGTTGGGCCATTTCTTTCGTCTGTTCCCTTGCGCTACCTCGCAAACGCGGGAAACAGCGACAAAGCAAAAAAAAAAAAAAAAAAAAAAATAGATTAATATGGGTAAAACTGAAAGTTGATGGAGAGAGATGGGTGATTATTGGTGCATATGCACCTGGACATGAGAAGAAAAATCATCTCCAAGACAGTTTCATCCCATCTTTTTATCGGAAAGTCCTCACAACTCTTGTCTGTCCTTTAATGGTTCTGTAATTGATGCAATGAGCATCCTTGGTATTACTGTAACAATCACTCTTTCTTGGAAACCCCACATTACGGAAACAGCTAAGTCTACCCAAAGAAAATTAGGAGGCCTATTTAGATTTCGAAATCTCTCTTCTTATGAATAGTTACTCTGTTTACACAAAGGATTGATTTGTCTTTGGGGTATTTTTCTCACACATGGGGTGCTTCTAGCTCTGCATCCTTACTTGATAGAGTTGAGTCAAAAGTGGTCTAACTTATAAAATGTGCCAGGCTAACTTCCAAGCTTGACCCTTTTGCTCTATGCTGCAGTGTTGGCTCACTTTCCCTCATCTATCGGTATTATTCTGGTCTTTGCTTCCGAGAGCTGGCTGCTTGTGTTCCCCACTACTAGGTAGGCCACACAATACTCAGCAGGCTGCTGTGTCACATGATATTGAGAAGCATTTGGCAACTCAAGGGTGGCCATTTTGGTAACTTTTTCTTTCCTGCACCTTGTGGCTGTGGAACTCTCTGCTTGTTGATGTCTTTCCCAATAACTATGACCTGGCACATTTTAAAAGACAGGTTTTTCACTTACTCCAAAATTCTTAAATGTTTTCTCCTGTCTTTTCTTTTTCACTTTTGTAATCCTATGTGGACTTTTGTTTGTGACTGGAGCCTCCAGTGTTAAAACCTCCCAGTTCTGTAATATGTATTAAAGAAGAAGTTGGTTGGAACATTATTTTGACTCATTAAGTTGAAGTTTTTGGTTGGAGCATTAAGTAAGGGCCTCTGGAAACTGTGCTAGAATTGCCTTCTGTCAGTGGCCTATTAAGGGCAAGGCACTAAAGGCAGGAAAGTGGCATGAGAGTTTCATCATTTATGAAGACTTTTCCCATGACCACCTCGTTGAGGGAGTTCCCAGTGGGTGCAAGTATGAGAGATACAGATAGATAGATAGATAGATAGATAGATAGATAGATAGATTTTCACCTGAATGGCTGCCTAAATCCAATAAACCATTATTTAGTTATTTATTGAAACTCTTTAAAGAAATGATCCACAGTAGAATTCTATCTGTATCTCTGATGAGTGTATCTCAGTGAGTGTAGGTTTGCGGCAGGGGTGTGTGATGTCTCCATGGTTGTTTAATTTGTGTATGGATGGGGTTGTTAGGGAGGTGAATGCAAGAGTTTCGGAAAGAGGGGCAAGTATGCAGCCTGTTGGTGATGAGAGAGCTTGGGAAGTGAGTCAGTTGTTGTTCGTTGATGATACAGCGCTGGTGGCTGATTCATGTGAGAAACTGCAGAAGCTGGTGACTGAGTTTGGTAAAGTGTGTGAAAGAAGAAAGTTAAGAGTAAGTGTGAATAAGAGCAAGGTTATTAGGTACAGCAGCGTTGAGGGTCAAGTCAATTGGGAGGTAAGTTTGAATGGAGAAAAAGTGGAGGAAGTAAAGTGTTTTAGATATCTGGGAGTGGATTTGGCAGCAGATGGAACCATGGAAGTGGAAGTGAATCATAGGGTGGGGGAGGGGGCGAAAATCCTGGGAGCTTTGAAGAATGTTTGGAAGTCGAGAACATTATCTCAGAGAGCAAGAATGGGTATGTTTGAAGGAATAGTGGTTCCAACAATGTTGTATGGTTGCGAGGTGTGGGCTATGGATAGAGTTGTGCGCAGGAGGGTGGATGTGCTGGAAATGAGATGTTTGAGGACAATATGTGGTGTGAGGTGGTTTGATCGAGTAAGTAATGTAAGGGTAAGAGAGATGTGTGGAAATAAAAAGAGTGTGGTTGAGAGAGCAGAAGAGGGTGTTTTGAAATGGTTTGGGTACATGGAGAGAATGAGTGAGGAAAGATTGACCAAGAGAATATATGTGTCGGAGGTGGAGGGAACGAGGAGAAGAGGGAGACCAAATTGGAGGTGGAAAGATGGAGTGAAAAAGATTTTGAGTGATTGGGGCCTGAACATGCAGGAGGGTGAAAGGCGGGCAAGGAAAAGAGTGAATTAGATCGATGTGGTATACCGGGGTCGACATGCTGTCAGTGGATTGAATTAGGGCATGTGAAGCGTCTGGGGTAAACCATGAAAAGTTCTGTGGGGCCTGGATGTGGAAAGGGAGCTGTGGTTTTGGGCATTATTACATGACAGCTAGAGACTGAGTGTGAACGAATGGGGCCTTTGTTGTCTTTTCCTAGCGCTACCTCGCACACATGAGGGGGGAGGGGGATGTTATTCCATGTGTGGCGAGGTGGCGATGGGAATAAATAAAGGCAGACAGTATGAATTATGTACATGTGTATATATGTATATGTCTGTGTGTGTATATATATGTGTACATTGAAATGTATAGGTATGTATATTTGCGTGTGTGGACGTGTATGTATGTACATGTGTATGGGGGTGGGTTGGGCCATTTCTTTTGTCTGTTTCCTTGCGCTACCTCGCAAACGCGGGAGACAGCGACAAAGCAAAATAAATAAAATAAATGAATAAATCTCTGATGCCCATTCTCTGCAGGAATTCACATCAAGGGGTGTCCACAGCACAAGAGTCTCCAATTATCCCTGTCCTTACATGCCTCCCTTGCATACATCATTCCACACATTCTTCCTCTGTTTCTCTCCCACGAATTTTCCTCCACCCTGTTTTCCCATGTCATAGGTGGTCTTCCTCTCACACCAACCCCTTTAATTGTACTGTCATAAAGTCTCCTTGTAAACTTCCAGCTTACATTTTTTCCACATGCCCAAACCACCTCAAAGTCTTATGTTTTACTCATTCTACCACTCCACAATTCATTCCCTTCACATTCCTTGCCATAGCACATCTCTCATACACTCTTTCATTTCTTTCCTCATTCCATCTAGTCACACTGCATGCTCTTCTCAAATAGCTTATTTCCACATCTTGGATTCTTGACTTCTGTGCCTCATTCCACATCCATGTTTTGGCTGCATAGATCAGGGTTGGGAGAACTATGCTCTCTTAATCCTTCTTCACTTCCATACTTACATCTCTACCCTTCATTCTTTTGTTAAGGGACCCAATGACTCTTCTACCCTGTGCTGCTCTCTCCCTTATCTCCTTCCAATTCCCTCACTTCTTTCAGCCTTTTTCCCCCATATTCACTGCACAATTTAGTACGCTTTCTCTTTTCACTCTATATGGTTTCACAAAATTATACTTTCACTCCATTTCCTTTCAGACTCCATTACTTTTACTTGCATTTACCTTCAAATTCCTTTGCTTACACACATTATGAAATATGCTTACAACCTTCTGCAGCTCCTCTTCACTCTTTGCAAGCAACACAGTATCATACACAAACAGGCTTGCCACTTGCCACCACATGTCACTGCCACACTCCATCCATATGTATATATATTAAAAAGCCAAGGGAAAATCATACAGCCCCGCCTTGCATCTACATGTATCCCAAAACTTTTGCTCAGCTCACCATCCACTCTTACACTTGCATTTGCTCCTCTGTAGAAGGCTTTTATACAATCCAACAGTTTCCCCCTAACACATACATTTGCTCCTCTATAGAAGGCTTTCATACAATCCAACAGTTTCTCCCTAACACATACATTTGCTCCTCTTTAGAAGGCTTTAACACCATCCAACAGTGCACTCTTCCTGCGACATTAGGTGTATTTCCCCTAATACAGTTAAGGCTCAAGACACTGTGTGGACTAATATACTTTCAGACATATCAGTCTTTGCCATTAAAGACATTAACTTTCCCTCCGTCTTGCTCCTTACTGCATGTAGGACCTTAAAACCATCTTCCACCCAGTCATTCACTTTAACTCTCTGTAGTTCCATTTCTGCTTTGTCCACTCCTGGGCACTTAAAGCAACCCATTTCTTTCATATCCACCCCATTGAAACTTGCACTCAAATAATCATATCTCATCTCCCTCTGCACCTTGTTATCATATTTTTTCACGTTTTCTCATCTTTCTTATTTCATACAGTATTCAAAACTGTCATTATCTCGCAGACTTTCTAGAGTCTACCACCAGAGCTGTGTCATCTGGAAACTACAACTTATTCACCTCCCAATGCTCCTCCCTACCACAACATACTAAAGAGCCACTTCTTTGCTAAAAATCACCCATATTTACCTCCCTCATCACCTGTCCATCAATAGCCTAAGATCAGACATCTTTGATGCAGACTCTTCTTCACTTGTGTTCTTAATCACACCTTAAAATTCATATCTAAAACCAGATTTATTTTTCTTGCAGAAGTAGGACGAGGGTTAGTGGTGTCGAAAGACATCACTCCACAGTTGGTGTGTGTTCTAAGAATAAATGAGTCACCTGAAGTTACAGAAACATGCCTAGAACTTGTTACCAACTTGGCTGAGACAGGTAGCAACATAATTCTTTGTATAGCATGTATCATGTGCTTGCTAAATTTTAAAGGCAAAATTTCTTGTGTTTGAAAAGCTTTGAGTCATGATCATTGCAAAGGGGTCATATTCTTGAAGTGTATTGGTTTGATGTTACTTTCCTTTTTCTCTTACGTATATTATTGACTGGACATAAGGTATTGATGTTTGCCCATTGTTTATGAATTTTCCAGAATGTGTAAAGACTCAGGTTGCTCAAGGGGGTGTGTGTGAAGCAGTGATGGAAGTGGTAAGGCGTCACCGAGACAACCCCAGTTGTGACCTTTCACCACCCATAATCAAGACTGCCACTGATCTCATAGTCCTTATTCTAGTGGGAGGTAAGTGGAGTTCACTCTCTGTATTTCAGCACTCCTGAAATGTGGAGGAAGCTTAGATCATTATTCATCCAAAACTGCAATAAAATTGGTTATTCCTGATGATATGTCAACAAAAAATACGCAAGAATGTGTGAATAAGAAAGCAACGCTTGCCAGAATTAGGGTGATGTTAATCATTTGCTGTGACTTTGGTGTAATAAGAAAATTAGTGTAGGAATTCAATATAAGAAAACTGGGGTTTTCCATTTTTCTTGAGACTGTGTATATGCTCACTAATATGAAAGTAATTCGTATGATTGGAAAAGTTTTTAGCTGTTTATTCATTAAGTCATGCTGATTAACAGGGAAAAGATTATTAAACATTATCACAGGACTGGCCCTTCTTGCCCAAAATACAACTTTCAAATTGAGGACATGGAACGCTAACTCTTCTGTTGTCTGGCACTCACCTCACAGAGGCATACACAAAACTTCATTATGCTTCATGACCTGCTGTCCTGCTTCATGAGTTCCACCCTACCAGATACATAGCCAACTGAAACCACCCTCACCAGACATATACAAGATACGCTTTCTCATCAGTGCTGTAGACACCACCCTTTCCTTAAAACATTACAAATGCTGATACCTATGGTGCAACAATCGCAATGAAGACACTAAATACTTTCAACTCACTTGCCCTGCACTCCTGCACATAGACACATACACAGTATCTCCACACTTTGTGACTTGTGATTCTACCTTGTGAACATGACTGGCTTCCTGAGTGCTGTAGGAGCTGTGTCAAGGATAGAAGGAGGGTAAGGTAAGTGCTGCAGGAGGCCCTCGGAAGGGGATTCCAGGAGAGGAAAGTAAACACTGAACTACTGAGTATCTTCTGTTGGTTCATATTTTCATGAATGTTGTAGTACATGTTATTCATAAGGTACCTCATCAAGAAGAAATCATGGGCATTTAGACTGGGTGAATATGGTAACCATGAAATGCCATCTTATTGATAAATTGGCTTGTTAGGAGAATGTTGTCCATTTTCTTTTAGGATTATGTCAAGATAGCTTACCTGAAAATGTGATCTCACTGAAAGGCAGCATAACTCAGGGAATTTATAAGATCTTGGTGGCCCCATTTCAAGCTCCAGTGAGCAGGTGCAAGAGTAATGTAAATTTTTATGTAAGTTAAAAGAGAAGACATCAGGAAGAAAAAAATTCTTCCAAGTGAATTTGCATGAATTGGTGAATAATTAAACATTTTTACATTTGTGTTGACTGGGACTCATCCAAATAAGCATTTACATGGTTATAGGATGAATGGAACAACCTGTATATGAATGAAAAGAATGATTAGTAACTTAGGGTAAAAAGAATGATTAGTAACCTAGGGAAAATGCAGCGGTGATTTTAACAAAACAAGTATTGATTATAGAGTATTTCTGTTTCTTTTGAAAGTGTTTAGAAGGCATCAGAAAATGTAGAAAGTCATAGTTGTGGTGTAAGTTTGAACAGAGAAAGATTGGAAGAAGTGAAGTGATTTAAATACCTAAAAGTAGATGTAGCAGCGAATGGAACCATGGGAGCAAAGGTGAGTCATTGGGTGGTTGAGGGGGTGAATGTTTTGGGAGAATTAAGGAATGTGTGGAAAGATAGGTTGTTATCTTTGTGAAAATGGGTATGTTTGAAGGCACAGTAGTCACAACGTTGCTATGTGGGTGTGAAGCATGGACAATAGATGATGATAAATGGAAGAGGGTGGATGTGTTGGATATGATATGTTTTAGTATGATATGTGGTTTGAGGAGGGTTAATCAAGTAAGTAATGATGGGGTTTGAGAGAGAAATGATAATAAGAAGAGTGTGGTTGAGAGAGCTGAAGAGGATGTGCTGAAATGGCTTGGACATGGAAAGAGAATAAGTGACGAGTTTGATAAAGAGAAAGAGGATAGATTTGTCAGAAGTGGAGAGGACTAGAAGAAGGGGAGACCAAATTGGAGATGGCAAGATTGAGTGAAAAGATTTTCATTGCTCAGAGCCTGAACATGCTGGAAGATAAAAGTCATTTATAGGATAGGGTGAATTTGAGTGATGTGGTACACAAGGGTTGACATGAAGTGACATGAAAGCAAAACTAGGGAAAGGGGGTGTAGAGATGGAATGTGGTGGTGAAGTATGGTGGGTAGTTACAAACCTGTTTGCAGATGCTACTGTTTTATTTGCTGAGAGTGATACAGAAGGTATTTAGTGTGTTTTATGATATAAGTGTAGGGCCTGTAGGCAATTCAAGGTATGTGTGAGTAAAAGTAAAGTAATGGTGTTTGAAAGGAAACAGAGTGAAAGTATAGACTTCGCAAAACCCTCTAGAGTGAAAGAAGAAAGTGCACTAAACTGTGTTATAGGTATGGGGGGAGAAAGACTGGAAGAGGTGACAGAATTTAAGTAATTAGGAGCTATCTTGGGTAAGTTTTGGTGATATAGAAAGAGACATAATGGAGAGAGCTGTACTTAGTAGAATAATGAAGGGTAAAGATGTGATTATGGAAGGGGAGGAAGGATTAAAGGACAGCACAGTTCTCCCTACCCTGGCTATGCAGCCAAAACATAGACTTGGAATTAGGCACAGAGGTCAAGAATCCAAGATCTGGAAGTGAACTATTTGAGAGGAGCATTTGTTATGACTAGATGGAATGAAGAAAGAAATGAGGGGGTATATGAGAGATGTGCTCTATGCTTGGAATGCAAAGGGAATGAATTGTGGAGTGGTATTGTGGGTGAAATGTAATACTTTGAGATGGTTTTGACATTTGGAAAGAATGTAAGGCAGGTAGTCCGCAAGGAATATGTATGATAGTACAATTAAAGGGGTTGAGGTGAGAGGAAGACCACCTGTGAGTTTGGGAAATAGAGTGAAAGAGTTATGGAAGGAGAGAAATGGTGGAAGAATGTATGGAATAGTGTATGTGAGGGAGGCATATAAGGACAGAGAGAAGTGGAGACTTTTGCCATGGCCACCTTCTTTAAGTGAGTTCCTGGAGGGAATGGCATCAGAGATATAGATAGATAGGTGTACTGTCAGTGGACTGAAACAGGGCATATGAAGCAGATAGGGGAAACTACAGAAAGGTCGTTGAGGCCTGGTCATGAATAGTAGGGCTGTAGTTTCAATGCATGACGTGTGACATTTAGAGAATGGTTGTGAACAGATGAGGCATTTTTATGTTCACCTATTTATACTGTATGGGGAGGGAATTTTATGCTAGTGGGTCCCCATTTCTAGAGCAGTCTCTACTGTCATACAACCTCTTGAATTTATGTATGCTGTATGCTTTAACCTTGTCCTTAGTTAGTCTGTTCCATTTATCCACCAATCTTATGCTATAAAAGTATTTCTTTACAGCCTTATTCACAAGTTTCTTACTTAATTTCATGTTATGTTCTCTGGTTGTGTTATCCTCTCATTTCTAAAAGAACTGTCCTTTGTCCATGTTATTGATCTCTTTTAAAAACTTGAAGGTTGTAATCAGGTCACCCATCAGTCTTTTCTCTTCCAAGATGAGTAAATTTAAAGCCTCCAGCCTTTCCCCATATCTTAGCTGTCTTAATTGTGGTATCATCTTTAATGCCCTTCTTTGGACCTTGTGAGTTTTTTGTACTTCTTTAGGTATGGTAACCAAACCTGAGAGGCATATTCTAATTTTGGTCTTATGAAAAATGTGAATAGCTTGCTGAATATTTCTTTATGCCTAAACTTGAAAGCTGTTTGAATATTTGCCAGCAGACAATTTGTCTCAACTTTTTTCCTAATATGGGACTCTGGTGACAGGTTAGGGACGATGTTTACTCCCTAGTTCCTCTTGCAAACAGAATTCTGAGGCTTATTTCCTGCCAGGTAAATGTCTTATTGAGTCCGACATTCACTTTGTCCCATCCTCATTACCTTACATTTGCTCTCAGGTTGAATTTCATCAACCACAGTTCAGACCAAAGATGGAGTCTGTTTAGGTCCCCTTGTAAGCTGATGCAATCAGCCTCGCCTTTCGCTACCTTCATGACCTTTGCATCATCTGCAACTAAATTCAGGTAGGATTCCATACTTTAAGGCAAGTCATTGATATAGATAATGATCCCAGAACCAAACCTTGTGGCACTCCGCTCGTCACCACAATCCAATTGGAAAAGGTCTCTCTCTCTCTCTCTCTCTCTCTCTCTCTCTCTCTCTCTCTCTCTCTCTCTCTCTCTCTCTCTCTCTCTCTCTCTCTCTCTCTCTCTCTCTCTCTCTCTCTCTCTCTCTCTCTCTCTCTCTCTCTCTCTCTCTCTCTCTCTCTCTCTCTCTCTCTCTCTCTCTCTCTCTCTCTCTCTCTCTCTCTCTCTCTCTCTCTCTCTCTCTCTCTCTCTCTCTCTCTCTCTCTCTCTCTCTCTCTCTCTCTCTCTCTCTCTCTCTCTCTCTCTCTCTCTCTCTCTCTCTCTCTCTCTCTCTCTCTCTCTCTCTCTCTCTCTCTCTCTCTCTCCTCTCTCTCTCTCTCTCTCTCTCTCTCTCTCTCTCTCTCTCTCTCTCTCTCTCTCTCTCTCTCTCTCTCTCTCTCTCTCTCTCTCTCTCTCTCTCTCTCTCTCTCTCTCTCTCTCTCTCTCTCTCTCTCTCTCTCTCTCTCTCTCTCTCTCTCTCTCTCTCTCTCTCTCTCTCTCTCTCTCTCTCTCTCTCTCTCTCTCTCTCTCTCTCTCTCTCTCTCTCTCTCTCTCTCTCTCTCTCTCTCTCTCTCTCTCTCTCTCTCTCTCTCTCTCTCTCTCTCTCTCTCTCTCTCTCTCTCTCTCTCTCTCTCTCTCTCTCTCTCTCTCTCTCTCTCTCTCTCTCTCTCTCTCTCTCTCTCTCTCTCTCTCTCTCTCTCTCTCTCTCTCTCTCTCTCTCTCTCTCTCTCTCTCTCTCTCTCTCTCTCTCTCTCTCAACACACACATAGCAGTTCCCCCCTATTCCTGCTTAGTGATCCAGCTTCTTAATCAATCTCCTGTATGGTACAATGTCATTGCTTTGTAGCAAACTTGATAGAGACACTCCACTCAGCCTTCTCTTTTGTCCAGGACTGAGCTCACTATCTTGTAAAACTTTACATGGGGAACTTCTCATCCCTTGCTTTTCCTGATACTACTAAAGAAATTCTTCCTTCACAGAAAGTCAGCCCTTTGCTTTTTAATATTCATTTACTGAACTGTACACACCACATTTATCAGAGACCAATATGTAGTTCAACCCCTATTACTGGTCTCCTTTCTTATATAAGGTATGATGTTTGCCCTTTTTCCATTTCCATGGCGCTATGCCTCTTTCCACCAACATCTTGAACAGTAATTTGAGTGGTCTGTCAGGAGTATCTGCATACCTATTTAGCTCATGAGATGAAATTTCATTAGGACCATGACCTTTGCATAGGTAAAGTTCTTTTGGTATTCTGTTGTATTTTTTATATACTTATTGACTCTATTTATCATACTTTATTGCTGTCTCCCGCATTAGCGAGGTAGTGCAAGAAAACAGACGAAAGAATGGCCAAACCCACCCACATACACATGCATATACATACACGCCCTTACATGCACATATACATACCTATACATTTCAACATATACATACATATACATACACAGACATATACACATGTACACATTCATACTTGCTGCCTTCATTTATTCGCGTCGCTAACCCGCCACACATGAAATGGCACCCCCCTCCCCTGGGCGTGCAAGGTAGCGCTAGGAAAAGACAACAGAAGCCACATTCGTTCACACTCTTCACACTCAGTCTCTAGTTGTCATGTGTAATGCACCGAAACAACAGCTCCCTTTCCACATCTAGGCCCCATGGTTAACCCCTGATGCTTCACATGCCCTGGTTCAATCCATTGACAGCGCATTGACCCTGGTATACCACATTGTTCCAATTCATTCTATTCCTTGCATGCCTTTCACCCTCCTGTATGTTCAGGCCCTGATTGCTCAAAATCTTTTTCACTCCATCCTTCCACCTCCAATTTGGTCTCCCACTTCTCCTCGTTCCCTCCACCTCTGACACAGATATCTTTTTTGTCAATCTCTCTTCACTTATTCTCTCCATGTGACCAAACCATTTCAATACACCCTATTCTGCTCTCTCAACCACACTCTTTTTATTACCCCACATCTCTCTTGCCCTTTCATGACTTACTTGATCAAACCACCTCACACCTCATATTGTCTTCAAACATCTCATTTCCAACACATCCACCCTCCTCTGCACAACCTTATCTATAGCCTATGCCTTGTAACCATGTAACATTGTTGGAACCACTATTCCATCAAACACACCCATTTTTGCTCTCCGAGATAACGTTCTGGCCTTTCACATATTCTTCAGTGCTCCAAGAACCTTCACCCCCCAATAGAATATATCTTCTCAAACTCATCATCAATATACTCTGGACTGCGAATACGTGATGTTCTTAGGAACATAGATTGAAATGATGATAATTTAGCTCTGTCATGTTGAGATGAGTAATAATGGATATATGAGCATACATTGTTAGGTTTTCTGTATATGTTAAACTTAAAGTTGTTTCCTTGCCTATGGATCATGCAATCTAAAAATGGTAGCATACCATTATTTTCATTTTGTACAGTAGATTTGATGGAAGGTAATGAATTGTTAAGTAAGGGGAGAAATGTTTGTAGATTTTCATTTGTTGGCCAAACACAAAGAACATCATCTACATACCTAAACCAAATTGCATTAGAAGGTAAGATATCCTTTAGTAAATTTTTTAAAGAATTACATATAAAGATTACCTAGTATAGGTGAAAGAGGGTTACCCATTGCCATACCAAATTTTTGAGCATAATAATCTCATAGAAATATACTTGATCACATGCAAAATTGTGATCCTTTCCACTGTGTATATGTATTTATTTATTTTTTTTTTGCTTTGTCGCTGTCTCCCGCGTTTGCGAGGTAGCGCAAGGAAACAGACGAAAGAAATGGCCCAACCCACCCCCATACACATGTATATACATACGTCCACACACGCAAATATACATACCTACACAGCTTTCCATGGTTTACCCCAAACGCTTCACATGCCCTGATTCAATCCACTGACAGCACGTCAACCCCGGTATACCACATCGATCGAATTCACTCTATTCCTTGCCCTCCTTTCACCCTCCTGCATGTTCAGGCCCCGATCACACAAAATCTTTTTCACTCCATCTTTCCACCTCCAATTTGGTCTCCCACTTCTCCTCGTTCCCTATACCTCCGACACATATATCCTCTTGGTCAATCTTTCCTCACTCATTCTCTCCATGTGCCCAAACCATTTCAAAACACCCTCTTGTGCTCTCTCAACCACGCTCTTTTTATTTCCACACATTTCTCTTACCCTTACGTTACTTACTCGATCAAACCACCTCACACCACTCATTGTCCTCAAACATCTCATTTCCAGCACACCCATCCTCCTGCGCACAACTCTATCCATAGCCCACGCCTCGCAACCATACAACATTGCTGGAACCACTATTCCTTCAAACATACCCATTTTTGCTTTCCGAGATAATGTTCTCGACTTCCACACATTCTTCAAGGCTCCCAGAATTTTCGCCCCCTCCCCCACCCTATGATCCACGTTGAAATATATGGGTATGTATATGTGCGTGTGTGTGTGTTTAAGTATAAGCATGTGTATGTGGGTGGGTTGGGCCATTCTTCCTTGTGTTACCTTCCTAATGTGGAAGACAGCGATTAAGTATGATAATAATGATAATAGAAAATATATATCTATATGTTTATTCTATCATGCTTAGATGCTGTTTTCCGCATCAGCGAGGTAGCGCAAGGAAACAAACGAAAGAATGGCCAACCCACTCACATACACATGTATATATATGAATGCTCACACACACACACACACACACACACACACACACACACACACACACACACACACACACACACACACACACACACACACATATACAACATACTTATACATGGTTTACATACCCATACATGGTTGCAAGGCATGGGCTTTAGATAGGGTTGTGTGGAGGAAGGTGGATTTGTTGGAAATGAGATGTTTGAGGACAATACGTGGTGTGAGGTGGTTTGATTGAGTAAGTATTGAAAAGGTAAGAGAGATATGTGGTAATAAAAAGATTGTGGTTGAGAGAGCAGAAGAAGGTGTATTGAAATGGTTTGGTCACATGGAGAGAATGAGTGAGGAAAGATGGACAAGGAGGATATACGTGTCAGAGGTGGAGGGAATGAAAAGTGGGAGACCAAATTGGAGGTGGAAGGATGGAGTGAAAAAGATTTTGAGCAATTGGGGCCTGAACATACATGAGGATGAAAGGCGCGCAAGGAATAGAGTGAATTGAAACGATGTGGTATACTGGGGTCGATTTGCTGTCAGTTGATTGAACCAGGACATGTGAAGCGTCTAGGGTAAACCTTGGAAAGTTTTGTTGGGCTGGCTTAGATATGGAAAGGGAGCTGTGGTTTTGGTGCATTATACATGACAGCTAGAAACTGAATGTGAATGAATGTGGCCTTTGTTGTCTTTTCCTAGTGCTGCCTCGAGGGTGCGTGGGGGGAGGGGGTGCCATTTCATGTGTGGCGGGGTGGTGACGGGAATGGATGAGGGCAGCAAGTATGAATATGTACGTGTGTATGTGTATATATTTCTATGAGTCCAGGGGAAAATGAAACACGATAAGTTCCCAAGTGCACTTATGTGTAATAATCACATCATCAGGGGAGACACAAGAGAGAAATGTAAGTCAGCTGATATACATCGAAGAGACGAAGCTATGATGCCATTTGGTAAAAATGCAATTGTCCAAGACAATTGCACTTTATTTACCTTTATTTAACTTTTTCCGAAACATCTTTTTATTCTCCCTAAAATTTAATGACCCTCTGTCAACCTCACTCTCATTTGCTCTTTTTTTGACCTCTTCCATCTTTCTCTTGACCTCCTGCTGCTTTCTCTTATACATCGCCAAGTTATTTGCACTACTTGCCTGAAAAATTGTTAAATGCCTCTCTCTTCTCTTTCACTAACAATCTTACTTCATCCCACCACTCACTCTCCTTTCTAATGTGCACTACTCCCATCTTTCTCATGCCACAAGCATCTTGTGCACAAGTCTTCGCTGCTACCCTAAATACATCAAATTATGTATATATAGCACTAGGAAAGGACAACAAAGGCCACATTCATTCACACTAAGTCTCTAGCTGTCATGTATAATGCACCAAAACCACAGCTCCCTTTCCACATCCAGGCCCCACAAAACTTTCCATGGCTTACCCCAGATGCTTCACATGCCCAGGTTCAATCCACTGACAGCACGTCGACCCCAGTATACCATATCGTTCCAATTCACTCTATTCCTTGTACGCCTTTCACCCTCCTGCATGTTCAGGCCCCGATTCCTCAAAATCTTTCTCACTCTATCTTTCCACCTCCAATTTGGTCTCCCACTTCTCGTTCCCTCCACCTCTGACACATATATCCTCTTGGTCAATCTTTCCTCACTCATTCTCTCCAAGTGACCAAACGATTTCAAAACACCCTCTTCTGCTCTCTCAGCCACACTCTTTTTATTACCACACATCTCTCTTACCCTTTCATTACTTACTTGATCAAACCACCTCACACCATATATTGTCCTCAAACATCTCATTTCCAACACATCCACTCTCCTCCGCACAACTCTATCTATAGCCCATGCCTCACAACCATATAACATTGTTGGAACCACTATTCCTTGAAACTTACCCTATTTTTGCTTTCCGAGATCATGTTCTCGCCTTCCACACATTTTTCAACGCTCCGAGAACTTTCGCCCCCTCATCCCCGCTGTGACTCACTTCACCTTCCATGGTTCCATCCGCTGCCAAATCCACTCCCAGATATCTAAAACACTTCACTTCCTCCAGTTTTTCTCCATTCAAACTTACCTCCCAATTGACTTGTCCCTCAAGCCTACTGAACCTAATAACCTTGCTCTTATTCACATTTACTCTTAACTTTCTTCTGTCACACACTTTACCAAACTCGGTCACCAGCTTCTGCGGTTTCTCACCCGAATCAGCCACCAGCACTGTATCATCAGTAAACAACAACTGACTCACTTCCCAAGCTCTCATCCACAACAGACTGCATACTTCCAAAACTCTTGCATTCACCTCCCTGACAACCTCATCCATAAACAAACTAAACAACCATGGAGACATCATGCACCCCTGCCGCAAACCGACATTCAGTGAGAACCAGTCACTTTCCTCTCTTCCTGCTCATACTCATGCCTTACATCGTCGATAAAAACTTTTCACTGCTTCTAACAACTTGCCTCCCACACCATATATTCTTAATACCTTCCACAGAGCATCTCTATGAACTCCATCATATGCCTTCTTCAGATCCATAAATGCTACATACAACTCCATTTGCTTTTCTAATTATTTCTCACATACATTCTTCAAAGCAAACACCTGATCCAATCATCTTCCACCACTTCTAAAACCACACTGTGATGGAGTGTAAGAAAGTAAACTCTAGAGTGATATGGGTAAAACTGAAAGTGGACGGAGAGAGATGGGTGATTATTGGTGCCCATGCTCCTGGTCTTGAGAATATAGGTCATGAGAGGCAAGTGTTTTGGGAGCTGCTGAGTGAGTGTGTTAGCAGCTTTGATGCATGGACTGGGTTATAGTGATAGGTGATTTGAATGCAAAGGTGAGTAATGTGGTGGTTGAGGGTGTAATTGGTGTTCATGGGGTGTTCAGTGTTGTCAATGGAAATGGTTAAGAGCATGTAGATTTATGTGCTGAAAAAGGACTGATGATTGGGAATACCTGGTTTGAAAAGAGAGATATACATAAATATACATATGTAAGTAGGAGAGATGGCCAGAGAGCGTTATTGGATTACGTGTTAATTGATAGGCACGTGAAAGAAAGACTTTTGGATGTTAATGTGCTGAGGTGCAACTGGAGGGATGTCTGATCATTATGTTGTGGAGGTGAAGGTGAAAATATGTAGAGGTTTTCAGAAGAGAAGAGAGATTATTAAGGTGAAGAGAGTGGTGAGAGTAAGTGAGTTTGGAAAGGAGACTTGTGTAAGGAAGTACCAGGAGAGATTGAGTGGAGAATGGAAAAAGGTGAGAGTAAATGACATAAGGGGATTGGGGGAGGAATGGGATGTATTTAGGGAAGCAATGATGGCTTGCTCAGAAGATGCATGTGGCATGAGAAAGGTGGGAAGTGGGCAGATCAGAAATGGTAGTGAGTGGTGGAATGAAGAAGTAAGATTGTTAGTGAAAGAGAAGAGAGAGGCATTTGGATGATTTTTGAAGGGAAATAGTGCAAATGACTGGGAGATGTATAAAAGAAAGAGGCAAGAGATCAAGAGAAAGGTGCAAGAGGTGAAAAAGAGGGTAAATAAGAGTTGGGTTGAGAGATTATCATTAAATTCTAGGGAGAATAAAAAGATGTTTTGGAAGGAGGTAAATAAAGTGCGTAAGACAAGAGAACAAATGGGAACATCGGTGAAGGGGGCAAATGGGAAGGTAATAACAAGTAGTGGTGAAGTGAGAGGGAGATGGAGTGAGTGTATTGAAGGTTGTTGAATGTGTTTAATGATAGAGTGGCAGATATTTTGGTTGAGGTGGTGTTCAAAGTCAGAGGGTCAGGGAGAATGATTTGGATGGCATTGCTGTGCGGTTATGTATAATGAATGAATAAATCTTGTTTACATCCACATACATTTGGACACCCAAGTCTGAACCTTGGAAAAGGAGGAGCACTCTCTGCATGACTCCTTCTTCTGTTTCCCCTTTTATAAGGTAAAATATAAATATATATTTTGGAGAGAGGGGCAAGTGTGCAGTCTGTTTTGGATGAGAAGGCTTGGGAAGTGAGCCAGTTGTTGTTCACTGATGATACCGTGCTGGTGGCTGATTTGGGTGAGAAGCTGCAGAAATTCGTGACTGAGTTTGGTAAAGTGTGTGAAAGATGGAAGTTGAGAGTGAGAGTAAATGTGAGGATGAGCAAGGTTATTAGGTTCAGTAGGGTTGAGGGATATATGTTTATATACATAGTTTTAGCTATATAGGTTTAGCATCACAAAATATCTAGAAGTTTTAATGATTTTAACATGTAAATGTGGAATAAATTTGGCATATTTTCAGTTACATTAACTTTAGACACAAACTACAGAGGGAGTAAGTGTTAAATTTGATCCACAATTCTTAAAAAGATTTGTCAGAAAATGTTAAAGTGTAAATATTGTCAGCCAGGCAAACCTCAGCTCATGCAGAAGAAAATGAATGTGTCTTGTACAGCAGTCTTGGCATTTTGGTTTCTCTGTCTGAATGTACTACTCTCCCCTGTTCCTTGTATGTCGCTAGTATCGGATATAATTGAGTGTGATGAATCTAGAAACTAGAGAATACGGAGAAATGGAAGCTATAATTCTAGCATACCAGGTTTTACTATTACCAAATTTGGTTTTCCCATTACCAAAATTACAGTTCACAATTTTTCATTACCAAACTGTTTCTTTATTACCAAATTTTTACCAATTGGTAGTGAAAATTACCTGTTGGCATCCCTGGTTGTCACTGTCATCAGTGTTCTTGTTTAATGTCTCCAGAGAGTTTATAAAATAAAATAGCACCGACATATTAGGTACAATCCTTACTTAACATGTAAATACCATAAAAGTAAGTTCCTGTAACACAAATGACAACAATCCCTGTTGTCACTGTCATCAGTGTTCTTGTTTAATGTCTCCAGAGAGTTTATAAAATAAAATAGCACCGACATATTAGGTACAATCCTTACTTAACATGTAAATACCATAAAAGTAAGTTCCTGTAACACAAATGACAACATGCTTAATTTATGTATAGCTTATACGATATTCCTCACGTGTCGTAGAAGGCAACTAAAGGGGACGGGAGCAGGAGGCTAGAAACCCTCCCCTCCTTGTATTTTAACTTTCTAAACGAGGAAACAGAAGAAGGAGTCATGCGGGGAGTGCTCATCCTCCTCGAAGGCTCAGATTGGGTTGTCTAAATGTGTGTGGATGTAACCAAGATGAGAAAAAAGGAGAGATAGGTAGTATGTTTCAGAAAAGGAACCTGGATGTTTTGGCTCTGAGTGAAATGAAGCTCAAGGGTAAAGGGGAAGAGTGGTTTGGGAATGTCTTGGGAGTAAAGTCAGGGGTTAGTGAGAGGACAAGAGCAAGGGAAGGAGTAGCACAACTACTGCAACAGGAGTGGTGGGAGTATGTGATAGAGTGTAAGAAAGTAAACTCTAGATTGATATGGGTAAAACTGAAAGTGGATGGAGAGAGATGGGTGATTATTGGTGCATATGCACCTGGGCATGAGAAGAAAGATCATGAGAGGCAAGTGTTTTGGGAGCAGCTGAATGAGTGTGTCAGTGGTATTGATGCACGAGACCAGGTTATAGTGATGGGTGATTTAAATGCAAAGGTGAGTAATGTGGCAGTTGAGGGAATGATTGGTGTACATGGGGTGTTCAGTGTTGTAAATGGAAATGGTGAAGAGCTTGTAGATTTATGTGCTGAAAAAGGACAGTTGATTGGGAATACCTGGTATAAAAAGAGAGATATGCATAAGTATATGTATGTAAGTAGGAGAGATGGCCAGAGAGCGTTATTGGATTACGTGTTAATTGATAGGCGCGCAAAAGAGAGACTTTTGGATGTTAATGTGCTGAGAGGTGCAAGTGGAGGGATGTCTGATCATTATCTTGTGGAGGCGAAGGTGAAGATTTGAAGAGGTTTTCAGAAAAGAAGAGAGAATGTTGGGGTGAAGAGAGTGGTGAGAGTAAGTGAGCTTGGGAAGGAGACTTGTGTGAGGAAGTACCAGGAGAGACTGAGTACAGAATGGAAAAAGGTGAGAACAATGGAAGTAAGGGGAGTGGGGGAGGAATGGGATGTATTTAGGGAATCAGTGATGGATTGCGCAAAAGATGCTTGTGGCATGAGAAGCGTGGGAGGTGGGCAGATTAGAAAGGGTAGTGAGTGGTGGGATGAAGAAGTAAGATTATTAGTGAAAGAGAAGAGAGAGGCATTTGGATGATTTTTGGAGGGAAATAATGCAAATGAGTGGGAGATGTATAAAAGAAAGAGGAAGGAGGTCAAGAGAAAGGTGCAAGAGGTGAAAAAGAGGGCAAATGAGAGTTGGGGTGAGAGAGTATCATTAAATTTTAGGGAGAATAAAAAGATGTTTTGGAAGGAGGTAGATAAAGTGCGTAAGACAAGGGAACAAATGGGAACTTCAGTGAAGGGGGCTAATGGTGAGGTGATAACAAGTAGTGGTGATGTGAGAAGGAGATGGAGTGAGTATTTTAAAGGGTTTTTGTTAAATTTGTGTTTAAGAAAAGGTGGCAGTTATAGGGTGTTTTTGGCCCAGGTGGGTGAAAAGGGTGAGAGGTTTAGGAAAATGATTTTGTAAACAGAGAAGAGGTATTTAAAAGTTTTTGCGGAAGTTAAAACCGGGCCCAAGGGCCCCCGGGTTTGGAAAGGTTTCCCCGTGAAAAAAAAAAAGGGGGGATTTATTTTTGAACGGCGGGGTAAGGAATTTAATGTATGTAGGGTTTCCCAGGTTGAGGTGCCTGGGGAAAATTGGGAAAGTTGCATGTGCCATTGAACAAAGGAAAAGGGGGGCAAAGGTGAGGCTAAAATTACAGAGGTACAAGTTTAAATTTAGTATTCCGGGGAAATTTAATATTTTTGGGGGGTATTGTTTTGGAAAAATTTTCCATAAGAAAACTTATTTTAAGAGGAGAAAAGGGCCAGAGAGGCGTTTTTGGTTTAAAGTGTTAATTAAAAGGGCCCGGGGAAAAATGATCATTATCTTGTGGAGGCGAAGGTGAAGATTTGAAGAGGTTTTCAGAAAAGAAGAGAGAATGTTGGGGTGAAGAGAGTGGTGAGAGTAAGTGAGCTTGGGAAGGAGACTTGTGTGAGGAAGTACCAGGAGAGACTGAGTACAGAATGGAAAAAGGTGAGAACAATGGAAGTAAGGGGAGTGGGGGAGGAATGGGATGTATTTAGGGAATCAGTGATGGATTGCGCAAAAGATGCTTGTGGCATGAGAAGCGTGGGAGGTGGGCAGATTAGAAAGGGTAGTGAGTGGTGGGATGAAGAAGTAAGATTATTAGTGAAAGAGAAGAGAGAGGCATTTGGATGATTTTTGGAGGGAAATAATGCAAATGAGTGGGAGATGTATAAAAGAAAGAGGAAGGAGGTCAAGAGAAAGGTGCAAGAGGTGAAAAAGAGGGCAAATGAGAGTTGGGGTGAGAGAGTATCATTAAATTTTAGGGAGAATAAAAAGATGTTTTGGAAGGAGGTAGATAAAGTGCGTAAGACAAGGGAACAAATGGGAACTTCAGTGAAGGGGGCCAATGGTGAGGTGATAACAAGTAGTGGTGATGTGAGAAGGAGATGGAGTGAGTATTTTGAAGGTTTTTTGAATGTGTTTGATGATAGAGTGGCAGATATAGGGTGTTTTGGTCAAGGTGGTGTGCAAAGTGAGAGGGTTAGGAAAAATGATTTTGTAAACAGAGAAGAGGTAGTAAAAGCTTTGCGGAAGATGAAAGCCGGCAAGGCAGCAGGTTTGGATGGTATTGCAGTGAAATTTATGAAAAAAGGGGGTGATTGTATTGTTGACTGGCTGGTAAGGTTATTTAATGTATGTATGATTCATGGTGAGGTGCCTGAGGATTGGCGAAATGCTTGCATAGTGCCATTGAACAAAGGCAAAGGGGACAAAGGTGAGTGCTCAAATTACAGAGGTACAAGTTTATTTAGTATTCCTGGGAAATTATATATTTGAGGGTATTGATTGAGATATACATAAGTATACTTATGTAAGTAGGAGAGATGGCCAGAGAGCGTTATTGGATTACGTGTTAATTGACAGGCGTGCGAAAGAGAGACTTTTGGATGTCAATGTGCTGAGAGGTGCAACTGGAGGGATGTCTGATCATTATCTTGTGGAGGCTAAGGTGAAGATTAGTATGGGTTTTCAGAAAAGAAGAGTGAATGTTGGGGTGAAGAAGGTGGTGAGAGTAAGTGAGCTTGGGAAGGAGACCTGTGTGAAGAAGTATCAGGAGAGACTGTGTACAGAATGGAAAAAGGTGAGAACAATGGAAGTAAGGGGAGTGGGGGAGGAATGGGATGTATTTAGGGAATCAGTGATGGATTGCGCAAAAGATGCTTGTGGCATGAGAAGAGTGGGAGGTGGGCTGTTTAGAAAGGGTAGTGAGTGGTGGGATGAAGAAGTAAGAGTATTAGTGAAAGAGAAGAGAGAGGCATTTGGACGATTTTTGCAGGGAAAAAATGCAATTGAGTGGGAGAAGTATAAAAGAAAGAGACAGGAGGTCAAGAGAAAGGTGCAAGAGGTGAAAAAAAGGGCAAATGAGAGTTGGGGTGAGAGACTATCAGTAAATTTTAGGGAGAATAAAAAGATGTTCTGGAAGGAGGTAAATAGGGTGCGTAAGACAAGGGAGCAAATCGGAACTTCAGTGAAGGGCGTAAATGGGGAGGTGATAACAAGTAGTGGTGATGTGAGAAGGAGATGGAATGAGTATTTTGAAGGTTTGTTGAATGTGTCTGATGACAGAGTAGCAGATATAGGGTGTTTTGGTCGAGGTGGTGTGCAAAGTGAGAGGGTTAGGGAAAATGATTTGGTAAACAGAGAAGAGGTAGTAAAAGCTTTGCGGAAGATGAAAGCCGGCAAGGCAGCAGGTTTGGATGGTATTGCAGTGGAATTTATTAAAAAAGGGGGTGACTGTATTGTTGACTGGTTGGTAAGGTTATTTAATGTATGTATGACTCATGGTGAGGTGCCTGAGGATTGGCGGAATGCGTGCATAGTGCCATTGTACAAAGGCAAAGGGGATAAGAGTGAGTGCTCAAATTACAGAGGTATAAGTTTGTTGAGTATTCCTGGTAAATTATATGGGAGGGTATTGATTGAAAGGGTGAAGGCATGTACAGAGCATCAGATTGGGGAAGAGCAGTGTGGTTTCAGAAGTGGTAGAGGATGTGTGGATCAGGTGTTTGCTTTGAAGAATGTATGTGAGAAATACTTAGAAAAGGAAATGGATTTGTATGTAGCATTTATGGATCTGGAGAAGGCATATGATAGAGTTGATAGAGATGCTCTGTGGAAGGTATTAAGAATATATGGTGTGGGTGGCAAGTTGTTAGAAGCAGTGAAAAGTTTTTATCGAGGATGTAAGGCATGTGTACGTGTAGGAAGAGAGGAAAGTGATTGGTTCTCAGTGAATGTAGGTTTGCGGCAGGGGTGTGTGATGTCTCCATGGTTGTTTAATTTGTTTATGGATGGGGTTGTTAGGGAGGTAAATGCAAGAGTCTTGGAAAGAGGGGCAAGTATGAAGTCTGTTGGGGATGAGAGAGCTTGGGAAGTGAGTCAGTTGTTGTTCGCTGATGATACAGCGCTGGTGGCGGATTCATGTGAGAAACTGCAGAAGCTGGTGACGGAGTTTGGTAAAGTGTGTGGAAGAAGAAAGTTAAGAGTAAATGTGAATAAGAGCAAGGTTATTAGGTACAGTAGGGTTGAGGGTCAAGTCAATTGGGAGGTGAGTTTGAATGGTGAAAAACTGGAGGAAGTGAAGTGTTTTAGATATCTGGGAGTGGATCTGTCAGCGGATGGAACCATGGAAGCGGAAGTGGATCATAGGGTGGGGGAGGGGGCGAAAATTTTGGGAGCCTTGAAAAATGTGTGGAAGTCGAGAACATTATCCCGGAAAGCAAAAATGGGTATGTTTGAAGGAATAGTAGTTCCAACAATGTTGTATGGTTGCGAGGCGTGGGCTATGGATAGAGTTGTGCGCAGGAGGATGGATGTGCTGGAAATGAGATGTTTGAGGACAATGTGTGGTGTGAGGTGGTTTGATCGAGTAAGTAACGTAAGGGTAAGAGAGATGTGTGGAAATAAAAAGAGCGTGGTTGAGAGAGCAGAAGAGGGTGTTTTAAAATGGTTTGGGCACATGGAGAGAATGAGTGAGGAAAGATTGACCAAGAGGATATATGTGTCGGAGGTGGAGGGAACGAGGAGAAGAGGGAGACCAAATTGGAGGTGGAAAGATGGAGTGAAAAAGATTTTGTGTGATCGGGGCATGAACATGCAGGAGGGTGAAAGGAGGGCAAGGAATAGAGTGAATTGGAGCGATGTGGTATACAGGGGTTGACGTGCTGTCAGTGGATTGAATCAAGGCATGTGAAGCGTCCGGGGTAAACCATGGAAAGCTGTGTAGGTATGTATATTTGTGTGTGTGGACGTGTGTATGTACATGTGTATGGGGGGGGTTGGGCCATTTCTTTCGTCTGTTTCCTTCCGCTACCTCGCAAACGCGGGAGACAGCGACAAAGTATAAAAAAAAAAAAAAAAAAAATTGATTGAGAGGGTGAAGGCATGTACAGAGCATCACACTGGGGAAGAGCAGTTTGGTTTCAGAAGTGGTAGAGGATGTGTGAATCAGGTGTTTGCTTTGAAGAATATGTGTGAGAAATACTTAGAAAAACAAATGGATTTGTATGTAGCATTTATGGATCTGGAGAAGGCATATGATAGAGTTGATAGAGATGCTCTGTGGAAGGTATTAAGAATATATGGTGTGGGAGGCAAGTTGTTAGAAGCAGTGAAAAGTTTTTATGAAGGATGTAAGGCATGTGTGCGTGTAGGAAGAGAGGAAAGTGAGTGGTTCTCAGTGAATGTAGGTTTGCAGTAGGGGTGTGTGATGTCTCCATGGTTGTTTAATTTGTTTATGGATGGGGTTGTTAGGGAGGTGAATGCAAGAGTTTTGGAAAAAGGGGCAAGTATGCAGTCTGTTGTGGATGAGAGAGCTTGGGAAGTGAGTCTGTTGTTGTTTGCTGATGATACAGCACTGGTGGCTGATTCATGTGAGAAACTGCAGAAGCTGGTGACTGAGTTTGGTAAAGTGTGTGAAAGAAGAAAGTTAAGAGTAAATGTGAATAAGAGCAAGGTTATTAGGTACAGTAGGGTTGAGGGTCAAGTCAATTTGGAGGTAAGTTTGAATGGAGAAAAACTGGAAGAAGTAAAGTGTTTTAGATATCTGGGAGTGGATTTGGCAGTGGATGGAACCATGGAAGTGGAAGTGAATCATAGGGTGGGGGAGGGGGTGGAAATTCTGGGAGCCTTAAAGAATGTTTGGAAGTCGAGAACATTATCTCGGAAATCAAAAATGGGTATGTTTGAAGGAATAGCGGTTCCAACAATGTTGTATGGTTGCGAGGCGTGGGCTATGGATAGAGTTTTGCGCAGGAGGGTGGATATGCTGGAAATGAGATGTTTGAGGAGAATATGTGGTGTGAGGTGGTGTGATGGAGTAAGTAATGTAAGGGTAAGAGAGATGTGTGGAAATAAAACGAGTGTGGTTGAGAGAGCAGAAGAGGGTGTTTTGAAATGGTTTGGTCACATGGAGAGAATGAGTGAGGAAAGATTGACAAAGAGGATATATGTGTCAGAGGTGGAGGGAACGAGGAGAAGTGGGAGACCAAATTGGAGGTGGAAAGATTGAGTGAAAAAGATTTTGAGTGATTGGGGCCTAAACATGCAGGAGGGTGAAAGGTGTGCAAGGAATAGAGTGCATTGGAACGATGTGGTATACCGGGGTCGACGTACTGTCAGTGGATTGAATCAGGGTATGTGAAGCGTCTATGGTAAACCATGGAAAGTTCTGTGTGGCCTGGATGTTGAAAGGGAGCTGTGGTTTCGGTGCATTATTACATGACAGTTAGAGACTGTGTGTGAACGATTGGGGCCTTTGTTGTGTTTTCCTAGTGCTACCTCACACACATTTGGGGGGAGGGGGTTGTTATTTCATTGTGGCGAGGAGGCGATGGGAATGAATAAAGGCAGACATGTGTATATATGTATATGTCTGTGTGTGTGTATATATATGTATACATTGAGATGTATAGGTATGTATATTTGCGTGTGTGGTCGTGCATGTATATACATGTGTATGTGGTTGGGTTGGGCCATTCTTTCGTCTTTCCTTTCGCTACCTCGCTAACGCGGGAGACAGCGACAAAGCAAAATAAATATATAATAAATAACGATATTCTCTAAATATTGTCAGAAGTAGAATGCTGTCATCCAGAAAAACTGTAGTTGTCACGTACAGTTCCTGTATAAAAGATCATCTTTGCTGCAAGCATAGGCCATCCTGTATTCACTCAACATCCTTATTATCATAGAGGAAGAAATGGATCTCAGTGAGAGCACTGCAGTTTAAGGATAAATGAAAGAAAATTTAGGAACATATCACTTCACTCCTTTGGAGTCCTGCTTAAGTGGGGAGTGTAGCCTTAAAGCTGCAGGAGTCTCATAAAAGGCATCTTGGGATAGTGTATAAGTGTGGTTACCAAATAATGAGACATCATCTGGTACAGCAAATGTTATGTGATAATTATAAATCATCTTGTGAATTTTTAGAGAAATTATTGTAAGTTTAAACTCTGATTTGTTAAGATGGATATATATTTTTCTTAGTTATTTTTATTTATTTTCCAGATGAGAGTATGGGTATTGTTTACAACAATGGTACAGGTTCTGTGTATCAAGAACTGGTGGATTGGCTCACATCAGACTTGGAGGATTTACAGATAGCTGGAGCTCTTGCTATGGGAAATTTTGCAAGAAGTGGTAAGAAATGATAATACTTCTCAGTCTTTCTCTCTCTTTAGCTTCACGCAAGCCCTGCCATCATGGCAAAATCTTGTTGCAGGTACTCATATGTAGGACAAGTAGGGTCACAATTTAGTATGCGATAGACTTCAAAAAGATTTTGCAGGAGCAAATCACACTATATCGTGACATTAATTTCCATGTAAAGGACGGGTCAGGGACCATGGGCCCAAAAGAATATGTATATATTGAAGATGTGTCGATCAGGTGTTTGCTTTAAAAAGTGTGTGTGAGAAATACTTGGAAGAACAAATGGATTTGTATGTGGCATTTTTGGATCTGGAGAAAGTATATGATAGGGTTGATGGTGATACCTCTTGGAAGGTTTTAAGAATATATGTTGTGAGGAAAGCTGCTAGAAGCAGTAAGAAGTTTTTATAAAGGACGTGAAGCTTGTGTATAAGTAGGAAGAGAGGAAAGTAAATGGTTGCCAGTGAGGGTCAGTCTATGGCAGGGATGTGTGTGTTGTCTCCATGGCTATATAGTTTTTTGTGTGGATGGGGTGGGGTGGAGAGGGAGTTATGTGCAAAAGTCTTGTTGAGATGGATGAGTGAGTATGTAGTCTGTGGTGGATAAAGGGAACTTGGATGTGAGTCAGCTATTACATGTTGATGAAACAGCACTGATAGCTGATTCGAGTGTGAAATTGCAGAAGTTAGTAACTTAGTGTAGAAGAGGTGTGAAAGGAAGAAGCTGAGAGAGAAAATGTGATTAAGAGGAAGGTTATTAGGTCTAGCAAAGTAAAGGGACAGATTAGTTGGGGTTTGAGTTTGAATGGAGAATAGTTGGTGGAAAATAAGTGGTTTTGATATTTGAGAGTGGACATGACGGCACATGGAAACACAGAAGAAGAAATGAGTCATTGGGAGGGTGAATGGGCAAAGGTCTGGGAACAATGAAGAATTTGTGAAAAGAGATGTTATCTCGGATTGCAAAAATGGGTATGTTTGAAGGTATATAAGCCCCAACAACCTTATATGGATGTGAGGCATGGGCTATGGATGTTGATGTGTGGGGGAGGTTGGAGGTGTTGGAAATGAAGTGTTTGAGGACAATGAGCAGTGTGAGGTGATTTGGTCAGGTAAGTAATAAAAGGGGTAAGAGAGAGGTGTGGTAATAAAATGATTGTGGTTGAGAGAGTTGAAGAGGGTGTGCTGAAATGGTTTAGTCATATGGAGAGTTGAGCAAGGAGAGGTTAACAAAGAGGATATATGTGCCTAAAGTGGAGGGAACAAAGAGAAGGATGGAGTCAAAAAGATTGCGAGTGACTAGGGCCTGAACATGCAGGAGGGTGAAAGTTGTGCTTGTGATAGAGTGAATTGAAACGATGTGGAATACAGAGGTTGATGTGCTGTCAGTGCATTAAATCAGGTCATGTGAAGTGGCTGGAGGAAATCATGGAAAGGTCTGTGGGGTCTGGTTGTGGATAGTGAGCTGTGGTTTTGATGCGCTACTTGTGACAGCTAGAGAATGGATGTGAGCAAAAGCAGCCTTTCTTAATCTGTTCCTGGCACTACCTTGCTAATGAATGAAACAGCAATCAGACATGAAAATAAATTCACTCAAATCTATGAAAGAGAGTTTTTTTATAAATCATACTACAAAAATCTCATTGTGCAATATACAAGTGAAAATAGCAACAAAGTTAATGTAAAATCATACAAACCAGCTTAGAAGTAATGCTTACTTTGTGGCAAACCTACATCTAATGATGTCAAGTGTGGCTGTGTAGCAGATTGCTATATGATTATGTTATGATTGTTCTAGTAATTGCACAGTTGGGCATGAGCTAAACAAACTCTTATATCTGTTTTCTGTATTCTGTTGAAATAATCTTTTAGAAGAAAAACACTTTTCATTAATCTTGAAATTTTTTAGGGTAGGAAGAGTTTTTTTTTATAGATGTTAGAATGTTAAATAGAAGAGCATCCTTCATCTTCACATATGATGGCATCCTAAGATGCATCACCATCTTTGAAATAGATGGCTAAAATAAGGTTTTCGTGATGGGTTCATTATTCCTATTTATGGTGTGGGTGCTACTTTCATTAATTCCAAGTTCTTTAATATCTTGAATGGGCTCACTTACAATAGGAGTACTTGCTGTACTCTTAGGCATTGTGGTGACTGGTTCAAGTGGGCAGAAGTGTAAATATGAATGAATGACACTTGATGCATCATTCCTCTGAGCAGTAACAGAGTACTGACATGGTGCACAGTGTGGAATGTGCAGCATTGGCTTTCTGTGGTGTGTAACCAGCTGGGCTTGGATTGTATCATACCAGCTCACCTTATAATGAGAAAATGGTTGTAATTTTGCACCCATTCTGTATTGAATTTGGTATATTAAATCATACTATATCGTGACTTTTTGTATTTCTTATTTGTACTTGATCACCATTTGCTGAGGAAGCTCCAGTAACAGATGAAGTAAGGCCATGTTTACCCTCATCCATTCTTTAACTGTCATGTGCAGTGCACCTAAACAATGAATTCCTCTCTACAATCAGGCCCCACAGACTTTTCCATGCTTTACCCTAGATTCTTCCCATTCCCTGGTTCAGTCCATTGACAGTACACCCACTGTATACCACATCATTCCAATTCACTCTATCCCATGCACACCTTTCACCCTCCTACATGTTCAGGCCCTTATCACTGAAAATCTTTTTCACTTCATCTTTCCAGCTCCAATTTGGCCCCCTCTGCTGCTTCTCCTTGTTCTCTGCACTTGGGACACATATATCCTCTTTGTTAACATTCCTCACTCATTCTCTCCTTATGTCCATAACATTTCAGCACATCCTCTTCAAGCCTCACAATTACTTTGTTTATAACTACACCTCTATCAATACCACTTCATGCCAGGTATTGACATCAAACATTTAATTTTCAACACATTCACCCTCCTTTGCAAATCCTCATATATAACCTCATGTCTCACATCCATATAACATTGTTTGGACTACTAAACCTCCAAACACCTATTTTAACCCTCCCAGAAAACATTCTTTCCAAACATTCTTCAGTGCTCCAAGAACCTTCGCCCCCTCACCCACCCTATGACTCATATCCAATTGTATGGCTCCATTCACTACTTTGTCCACTCCAAGGTATCTAAAACACTTCACTTCTTTCAAGTTTTCTTCATTTAAAGTCACATCCCAACTAACCTTTCCCTCAACCCTGCTAAATGCAATAACCTTGCTTTTATTCACATTTATGCTCAACCTCCTCCTTTCACACATTCTTCTAAACTCAGTCACCATCTTCTTCAGTTTCTCATTCGAATTTACACCAGTACTGTATCATCAGCAAACAACAACTGACTTTTCCCAGACCCTCTCATCCCTTCTAGACTGGACAATTCCCCCTCTTGCCAAGACTTTTGCATTCACCTCCCTCATCACCCAATCCATAAGCAAATTGAATAACCATGGTGCCATCACAAACCCCTGCTGCAGACCATCTTTCGCTTCGAACCTTTCACTCTCCTCTCTTCCGACTCAAACACATGCCTATGATTAAATCTCACTGTTTCTAGCAGCTAGCCTGACACACTGTTTACTCTTAATACTTTCCACAAGTTATCACTATTAACGCTGTCATATGCTTTTGCTAGATCCATCTGTTTTTCTAAGTATATTTCACACACATTCTTTAGAACAAACACCTGATCCACACATCCTCTACCATTTCTGAAACCACACTGCTCCACCCCAGTCTGATGCTCTGAGCATGCCTTAATCCTCTCAATCACTATCCTCCGATACAGTTTACCAGGTATACTCATTAAACTTAGACCTCTGTTGTTTGAACTCTCACCTTGATCCCCTTTTTTTTATACAGTGGTGTTCTACATGCATTCTGACGATCCTCAGGCACCTTACCATGATCCATACATTCATTGAAAATCTTTATTTGTACCAACCAGTCAACAATATTCAACTGCAGTACCATCCACTCCAAGTGCCTTGCCACATTTCATCTTGTTTAAAGCTTTCACAACCTCTTCTCTCTTCACCAAACCACTTTTGACTATATCACTACTACACATGCCACCCTAGTCCAAACACCCTGTATCTGCCACCCTATCATCAAAGACATTCTACAGCATACTCACTCCATCTCTTCTTCACATCACTTCCTGTTTTCACTTCCCCTTTTGCCCCCTTCACCGACATTTCTATTTGTTCTCGTGTTTTTCGCACACCATTAACCTCCTTCAAAATCATCTTATTCTCCCTAAAGTTCACTGACACTTGCTTACCTCAACTCTCATTTGCCCTCTTTTTCCAACTCCTGCACCTTCCTCTTGACTTCTTGCCACCTTCTCTTATAGATTCCCAAATCATTTGCACTCCTTTCCTGTAGGTATTGCCCGAATGCCTCTTCTTTTTTCTTTCACTAGCAGCTTTATTTCTTCACCCCAACACTCACTACCCTTTCTGATCTGCCCACCTCCCTCCTTTCACATACCACATGCATCTCTTGCACATTGTATCTGCTTCCCTAAATCCCTCCCATTCCACACCCACTCCCCTTGCTTTATTTTCTCTCTCCTTTTGCCATCATACATTCAGTCTCCTGGTATTTTTTCACACAAGTCTGTTTTCCAAGTTCACTTACTTTCAGCACTCTCTTCTCTTTTTTTTTTCTTTTTTTGTCTTTTCCGTAAACCTCTATAAATCTTCACTCTCGCCTCAATAAGACAGTGATCAGACAACCCACCAGCCTCCCCTCTCAGCACATTTGCATACAGAAGTCTATCTTTTACATGTCTATCAATTGATATGTAATCCAGTAATGTCTGCTGACCATTTCTCCAACTTGCATATGTCATATTTGTGTATGTCACCCTTTTTAAGCCAGGTATTCCCAATCACCAGTCCTTTTTCAGCACACAGCTCCACAAGCTGTTCACCATTACCAGTCATAATACTGAATATCCCATGACCCCCAATTATACCCTTAGCTGCCACATTACTCACCTTTGCATTCAAATCACCCATCACTAACTACAAGGCTCTTACATCAAAACTGCTGATGCTCTGACTCAGCTGCTCTTGAAACACTTCTCATGGCCAGGTGCATAAGCACTGATAACACTTGTCAGTGAAGATTTTGTCCCATGGAAAAATTATCTGCTATATATTTCTACATGCTGAATCCAAATATGTTTTCAGAATTTCTCTATCACCCATAGTTTTTTGTTCCAGCATACTTGCATATTATTAAGAATAGTATGTATGTACCAGTGCTTTGCGGAGCATTTAAAACAAAAACTTTAGCAAACACAGCTATTTTTATTGTTTGTGAAGTGCAATAGCTTCTCTCTGAAAGCACAAGCTTAGATAAATGAGTCACTAGGGGCCTGCAGAAACACGACTGGAAATGTTGGGACATTCAAACAGTGCCCAGTCTTGAGTTGCAGTTCTCTGTCAGTTGCAGGCTAGAACTCACTATGTAAACAGTGTCTTTTTCAGTCTATTGACAGGTTTTGCTTTTGTGTATTATAATGCCGAGAAACTTTATAATTCAAATTACTTCTGCTACATCTATGGCAAATTGACATTCTTATCACAAAAATGTTCTTTCACATCCCTCTTTAAGAAAATGCTATGAGCATTACTTTGGTTGTAAAGTGGGTGACCAGGATAAAAGTTGGGCCCCCTATATTTGATGTGTCACATGTGTCAGACTTCTCACAGCATGAGCAAAAGGTTCAAGCCATATGCCATTTGCCATTCCTATGGTTTAGAGAGAACTGAAAGATCACTCTGGATTGCTACTTCTGCCTGACAGATATAAATGGTATTTTATATTTTATTTATTTTTATTATACTTTGTCGCTGTCTCCCGCGTTTGCGAGGTAGCGCAAGGAAACAGACGAAAGAAATGGCCCAACCCCCCCTCCCCATACACATGTATATACATATGTCCACACACGCAAATATACATACCTACACAGCTTTCCATGGTTTACCCCAGACGCTTCACATGCCTTGATTCAATCCACTGACAGCACGTCAACCCCGGTATACCACATCGCTCCAATTCACTCTATTCCTTGCCCTCCTTTCACCCTCCTGCATGTTCAGGCCCCGATCACACAAAATCTTTTTCACTCCATCTTTCCACCTTCAGTTTGGTCTCCCTCTTCTCCTCGTTCCCTCCACCTCCGACACATATATCCTCTTGGTCAATCTTTCCTCACTCATTCTCTCCATGTGCCCAAACCACTTCAAAACACCCTCTTCTGCTCTCTCAACCACGCTCTTTTTATTTCCACACATCTCTCTTACCCTTACGTTACTCACTCGATCAAACCACCTCACACCACACATTGTCCTCAAACATCTCATTTCCAGCACATCCATCCTCCTGCGCACAACTCTATCCATAGCCCACGCCTCGCAACCATACAACATTGTTGGAACCACTATTCCTTCAAACATACCCATTTTTGCTTTCCGAGATAATGTTCTCGACTTCCACACATTCTTCAAGGCCCCCAGAATTTTCGCCCCCTCCCCCACCCTATGATCCACTTCCGCTTCCATGGTTCCATCCGCTGCCAGATCCACTCCCAGATATCTAAAACACTTCACTTCCTCCAGTTTTTCTCCATTCAAACTCACCTCCCAATTGACTTGACCCTCAACCCTACTGTACCTAATAACCTTGCTCTTATTCACATTTACTCTTAACTTTCTTCTTCCACACACTTTACCAAACTCAGTCACCAGCTTCTGCAGTTTCTCACATGAATCAGCCACCAGCGCTGTATCATCAGCGAACAACAACTGACTCACAACTGGTATAACATCAAAATCCAGTCTTACTGTTAGATATCCTAATTTACCATCTTATGTAATGCCAGTACCTCACAGTCAGGAATTACCTGTGCCAGAGCCTCCAAGAAACAGTGGAATAACTCATCTTTTGAAAACCACTTTTCTGTATACCCACATCAGTTGGGAGCTTTCTTCTTTATACTCTGTCACACATCCCACAGCTCCTGGTTTAGCAGTAGTGTTTCCCTATCCTTAGCTTTTGTTCTCACACCAACTCATGACTTTACCTCTAAGACATATTCTCTCAAACTGTTTTGCTCTTTTATCCATGTGCAGTGTATCACTCTACTGCAGAGCAACCAGGTTTCTTTCTTCAAACATATAAGCTGTCTCTCCTTTCTTCTCTTCTTGGTTACATCCATGCACATTAAGACACCCCAGCCTGAGCCTTTGAGGAGGATGAGCTCTCCCTGCTTGGCTCCTTCATTTGTTCCAACTTTTAGATTTTGAAATACAAGAAGAAGGGATCTTCAGCTCCCTTTTCCCACTTATCCCATTGCTTTACAACATGCAGGGAATAGAAAGGAATTCTGTCTCCCCTACCACAAATAAGATTAAAACGTTTTAGAGATTTTTTCCTGTAATTCTAGGAGAAATAAGAAATATGGATGGAGTAACTACAGAACCTTGAATAAATGATTTTCTAAAGTGGTAGCTGCTTTGAGAAATTGTAGAATTCAAGAAAGAAATGCAGTTAGTTCTAGGTTCTAGTTCTGCCAGCCTAGCAGATTTCATAGGTACTCAGAGGTAGGTAGTTAGGTACTTTTAAATGATAGCTGGTTATTGTGCCATCAATATCTTCTCAATACATACCTATGTTGTTTTAGTTTTTGACATAAATTTTGAAACCATATCCTTCACCTTTTTAACTTTCCTACTGTCTCCTGGCACCTTTGTTCTAACTTTCACTTTATAGATTTTATAAACTCTTGTGTAACAATATCATGTATGCTGGTAGTGCAGTTACATTTTTCCTTAGAAATTAAGATCAGTTTTGAAACCACAACTGTATCACCTTTTTTTATTTGTGTTTTTCCCTGATCTTGACTTTGTTTTCAAGAAGTGTACATTCGACATTAATGTATTGCAGGAAATATCATATTTGATGTATATTACATTGACTAGTGAATGGTTTGTTTACCCATACAGATGCTCATTGTATCCAGATGGTGGAAAGTGGAATTGCAGAAAAGCTACTGAAAGTTTTATCCAGCCACAACTCAGGTGAAGGCGACATTCGACTTCAACATGCTCTGTTGTCTGCTCTTAGGAATCTTAGCATTGCCAAAGAAAATAAGCCAGTACTGGTTACTCAAGTAAGTAAGCAGAACCAATATGATTACTGTATTTTTGTTGTAGTGTTGGAGTTCATCTTTAACAAACTACAGCATTTGCAACTTAATTCCATGTGCATTCCACTTCCATTTTTTGTTTTATATGGGGTGTCTAAATGTGTGTGGATGTAACCAAGATGAGAAAAAAGGAGAGATAGGTAGAATGTTTGAGGAAAGGAACCTGGATGTTTTTGCTCTGAGTGAAACGAAACTCAAGGGTAAAAGGGAAGAGTGGTTTGGAAATGTTTTGTGAGTAAAGTCAAGGGTTAGTGAGAGGACAAGAGCAAGGGAAGGAGTAGCACTACCCCTGAAACAAGAGTGGTGAGAGTATGTGATAGAGTGTAAGAAAGTAAACTCTAGATTGATATGGGTAAAACTGAAAGTGGATGGAGAGAGATGGGTGATTATTGGTGCATATGCACTTGGGCATGAGAAGAAAGATCATGAGAGGCAAGTGTTTTAGGAGCAGCTGAATGAGTGTGTTAGTAGTTTTGATACACGAAACCAGGTTATAGTGATGGGTGATTTGAATGCAAAGGTGAGTAATGTGACAGTTGAGGGAATAATCGATGCACATGAGGTGTTCAGTGTTGTAAATGGAAATGGTGAAGAGCTTGTAGATTTGTGTGCTGAAAATGGACTGTTGATTGGGAATACCTGGTTTAAAAAGAGAGACATACATAAGTATACTTATGTAAGTAGGAGAGATGGCCAGAGAGCGTTATTGGATTATGTGTTAATTGATCGGCGCGTGAAAGAGAGACTTTTGGATGTTAATGTGCTGAGAGGTGCAACTGGAAGGATGTCTGATCATTATCTTGTGGAGGTGAAGGGGAAGATTTGTAGAGGTTTTCAGAAAAGAAGAGAGAATGTTGTGGTGAAGAGAGTTGTGAGAGTAAGTGAGCTTGGGAAGGAGACTTGTGTGAGGATGTATCAGGAGACTCTGAGTGCAGAACGGAAAAAGGTTAGAGCAAAGGATGTAAGGGGAGTGGGGGAGAATGGGATGTATTTAGAGAAGCAGTGATGGCTTGTGCAAAAGATGCTTGTGGCATGAGAAGCATGGGAGGTGGGCAGATTAGAAAGGGTAGTGAGTGGTGGGATGACGAAGTAAGATTGTTAGAGAAAGAGAAGAGAGAGGCATTTGGATGATTTTTGCAGGGAAATAGTACAAATAATTGGGAAATTAATAAAAGAAAGAGGCAGGAGTTCAAGAGAAAGGTGCAAGAGGTGAAAAAGAGGGCAAATGAGAGTTGGGGTGAGAGAGTGTTATTAAATTTTAGGGAGAATAAGATGTTTTGGAAGGAGGTAAATAAAGTGCGTAAGACGAGAACAAATGGGAACATTGTTGAAGCGGGTGAATGGGGATGTAATGACAAGTAGTGGTGATGTGAGAAGATGGAGTGAGTATTTTGAAGGTTTATTGAATGTGTTAGATGATAGAGTGGCAGATATGGGGTGGTTTGGTCGAGGTTGTGTGCGAAGTGAGAGGGTTAGGGAGAATGATTTGGTAAACAGAGAAGGGGTAGTACAAGCTTTGCATAAGATGAAAGCTGGCAAGTTTTGGATGTTATTGAAGTGGAATTTATTAAAAAATGGGGTGACTGTGCTGTTGACTGGTTGATAAGGATATTTAATGTATGGATGGCTCATGGTGAGGTGCCTGGGGATTGACGGAATGCATGCATAGTGCGGTTGTACAAAGGCAAAGGGGGTGAGTGTGAGTGCTTTAATTACAAAGATATAAGTTTATTGAGATGCTCTGTGGAAGGTATTAAGAATATATGGTGTTGGAGGCAAGTTACTGTTAGCAGTGAAAAGTTTTTATCGTGGATGTAAGGCATGTGTACGAATAGGAAGAGAGGAAAGTGATTGGTTCTCAATGAATATCAGGTTGCAGCAGGGGTGCGTAATGTCTCCGTGGTTGTTTAATTTGTTTATGGATGGGGTTGTTAGGGAGGTGAATGCAAGAGTTTTGGAAAGAGGGGCAAGTATGAAGTCTGTTGGGGATGAGAGAGCTTGGGAAGTGAGTCAGTTGTTGTTTGCTGATGATACAGCGCTGGTGGCTGATTCATGTGAGAAACTGCAGAAGCTGGTGACTGAGTTTGGTAAAGTGTGTGAAAGAAGAAAGTTAAGAGTAAATGTGAATAAGAGCAAGGTTATTAGGTACAGTAGGGTTGAGGGTCAATCCAATTGGGAGGTAAGTTTGAATGGAGAAAAACTGGAGGAAGTAAAGTGTTTTAGATATCTGGGAGTGGATCTGGCAGCGGATGGAACCATGGAAGCGGAAGTGGATCATAGGGTGGGGGAGGGGGTGAAAATTCTGGGAGCCTTGAAGAATGTGTGGAAGTCGAGAACATTATCTCTGAAAGCAAAAATGGGTATGTTTGAAGGAATAGTGGTTCCAACAATGTTGTATGGTTACGAGGCGTGGGCTATGGATATAGTTGTGTGCAGGAGGATGGATGTGCTGGAAATGAGATGTTTGAGGACAATGTGTGGTGTGAGGTGATTTGATTAAGTAACGTAAGGGTAAGAGAGATGTGTGGAAATAAAAAGAGCGTGGTTGAGAGAGCAGAAGAGGGTGTTTTGAAGTGGTTTGGGCACATGGAGAGAATGAGTGAGGAAAGATTGACCAAGAGGATATATGTGTCGGAGGTGGAGGGAACGAGGAGAAGTGGGAGACCAAATTGGAGGTGGAAAGATGGAGTGAAAAAGATTTTGTGTGATCGGGGCCTGAACATGCAGGAGGGTGAAAGGAGGGCAAGGAATAGAGTGAATTGGATCGATGTGGTATACCGGGGTTGACGTGCTGTCAGTGGATTGAATCAAGGCATGTGAGGCGTCTGGGGTAAACCATGGAAAGCTGTGTAGGTATGTATATTTGCGTGTGTGGACGTATGTATATACATGTGTATGGGGGGGGGGTTGGGCCATTTCTTTTGTCTGTTTCCTTGCGCTACCTCGCAAACGTGGGAGAGAGCGAAAAAAAAAAAAGTTTATTGAGTATTCCTGGGAAATAATATGGGAGAGTATTGATTAAGAGGGTGAAGGCATGTACAGGGCATCAGATTGGGGAAGAGCAGTGTGGTTTCAGAAGTGATAGAGGATGTGTGGATCAGGTGTTTGCTTTGAAGAATGTATGTGAGAATACTTAGAAAAGCAAATGGATTTGTCTGTAGCATTTATGGATCTGGAGAAGGCATATGATAGAGTTGATAGAGATGCTCTGTGGAAGGTATTAAGAATATATGGTGTTGGAGGCAAGTTACTGTTAGCAGTGAAAAGTTTTTATCGTGGATGTAAGGCATGTGTACGAGTAGGAAGAGAGGAAAGTGATTGGTTCTCAATGAATGTCAGGTTGCGGCAGGGGTGCGTAATGTCTCCGTGGTTGTTTAATTTGTTTATGGATGGGGTTGTTAGGGAGGTGAATGCAAGAGTTTTGGAGAGAGGGGCAAGCATGCAGTCTGTTGTGGATGAGAAGGCTTGGGAATTGAGTCAGTTGTTTTTTGCTGATGATACAGTGCTGGTGACTGATTCGGGTGAGAAACTGCAGAAGCTGGTGACTGAGTTTGGTAAAGTGTGTGAAAGAAGAAAGCTGAGAGTAAATGTGAGTAAGAGCAAGGTTATTAGAGTCAGTAGGGTTGAGGGACAAGTCAATTGGGAGGTATGTTTGAATGGAGAAAAAGTGGAGGAAGTGGAGTGTTTTAGAGATCTGGGAGCAGATTTGGCAGCAGATGGAACCATGGAAGCTGAAGTGAGTCACAGGGTGGGGGAGGGGGCGAAAGTTCTTGTAGCGTTGAAGAATTTTTGAAAGGCGAGAACATTATCTGGGAAAGCAAAAATGGGTATGTTTGAAGGAATAGTGGTTCCAACAATGTTATATGGTTGCGAGGCGTGGGCTATAGATAGGGTTGTGTGGAGGAGAGTGGGTGTGCTGGAAATGAGATGTTTGAGGACAATATGTGGTATGAGGTGGTTTGATCGAGTAAGTAATGAAAGGGTAAGAAAGATGTGTGGTAATAAAAAGTGTGTAGTTTAGAGAGCAGAAGAGGGTGTATTGAAATGGTTTAGTCATGTGGAGAGAATGAGCGAGGAAAGATTGACCAAAAGGATATATGTGTCTGAGTTGGAGGGAATGAGGAGAAGTGGGAGACCAGTTTGGAGGTGGAAGGATGGAGTGAAAAAGATTTTGAGTGATCAGGGCCTGAACATGCAGGAGGGTGAAAGGTGTGCAAGGATTAGAGTGAATTTGAACGATGTGGTATACCGGGGTCGATGTGCTGTCAGTGCATAGAACTAGGGCATGTGAAGCTTCTCAAGTAAACCATGGTAAGTTTTGTGGGGCCTGGATGTGGAAAGGGATCTATGGTTTCAGGTGCATTATACATGACAGCTAGAGACTAAGCGTGAACGAATGTAGCCTTTGTTGTCTTTTGCTAGCTCTACGTCGCACAAGTGCGGGGGAGGGGGGTGTCATTTCATGTGTGGTGGGATGGCGACAGGAATGAAGAAAGGCAGCAAGTGTGAATTATGTACGTGTATATATATTGGAAAGGATCACAACTTTCTGCGTGATCAAGATGTTCCTATGAGTCCACAGGGAAAATGAAACACGATAAGTTCCCAAGTGCACTTTCGTGTAATAATCACATCATCAGGGGAGAAACAAGATCTAAGTTAAAGTACCCTAGATCTTTCATTGATAAATCCCTTAAGTTAGCAAAGAAATCATTTTATAAAGTTGAGCCCAAATCTCCCATTGACACCAGGAATCTTTTAGTTCTTCATTTGGATATTAATTTCACTTTACTTCCCATGTTGCTTAAATCCATTAATGTAAATATTGCCTTCAGCAACAATGATACTATAAAGAATATCTTAATCAGGAATTCATCAGAAATTTCTCCTGGATGCATCTATAAAGTGCCATGTAGAAATTGTGATAAGTTTTATTTTGGGCAGACTGGTAAGGATCTTTCTGTAAGACTTAAGCAACATAAATATAGTATAAGAACGGGACAAGAATCAAATGCCTTGTTTAATCAAGTTAAAAACTATGCTCATTGTATTGACTGGAGTAATGCCATCTCGGTTATTAACTCTATTACCACAAGAAATATCATCCATAAACAAATTAAACAACCATGGAGACATCACACACCCCTGCCACAAACCTACATTCACTGAGAACCAATCACTTTCCTCTCTTCCTACACGTACACATGCCTTACATCCTCGATAAAAACTTTTCACTGCTTCTAACAACTTGCCTCCCACACCATATATTCTTAATACCTTCCACAGAGCATCTCTATCAACTCTATCATATGCCTTCTCCAGATCCATAAATGCTACATACAAATCCATTTGCTTTTCTAAGTATTTCTCACATACATTCTTCAAAGCAAACACCTGATCCACACATCCTCTACCACTTCTGAAACCACACTGCTCTTCCCCAATCTGATGCTCTGTACATGCCTTCACCCTCTCAATCAATACCCTCGCATATAATTTCCCAGGAATACTCAACAAACTTATACCTCTGTAATTTGAGCAGTCACTTTTATCCCCTTTGCCTTTGTACAATGACACTATGCAAGCATTCCGCCAATCCTCAGGCACCTCACCATGAGACATTATTATTATTTATTTTTATTTTATTATACTTTGTCGCTGTCTCCCGCGTTTGCAAGGTAGCGCAAGGAAACAGACGAAAGAAATGGCCCAACCCCCCCTCCCCATACACATGTATATACATATGTCCACACACGCAAATATACATACCTACACAGCTTTCCATGGTTTACCCCAGACGCTTCACATGCCTTGATTCAATCCACTGACAGCACGTCAACCCCGGTATACCACATCGCTCCAATTCACTCTATTCCTTGCCCTCCTTTCACCCTCCTGCATGTTCAGGCCCCGATCACACAAAATCTTTTTCACTCCATCTTTCCACCTTCAGTTTGGTCTCCCTCTTCTCCTCGTTCCCTCCACCTCCGACACATATATCCTCTTGGTCAATCTTTCCTCACTCATTCTCTCCATGTGCCCAAACCACTTCAAAACACCCTCTTCTGCTCTCTCAACCACGCTCTTTTTATTTCCACACATCTCTCTTACCCTTACGTTACTTAATCAAATCACCTCACACCACACATTGTCCTCAAACATCTCATTTCCAGCACATCCATCCTCCTGCACACAACTCTATCCATAGCCCACGCCTCGCAACCATACAACATTGTTGGAACCACTATTCCTTCAAACATACCCATTTTTGCTTTCCGAGATAATGTTCTCGACTTCCACACATTCTTCAAGGCTCCCAGAATTTTCGCCCCCTCCCCCACCCTATGATCCACTTCCGCTTCCATGGTTCCATCCGCTGCCAGATCCACTCCCAGATATCTAAAACACTTCACTTCCTCCAGTTTTTCTCCATTCAAACTCACCTCCCAATTGACTTGACCCTCAACCCTACTGTACCTAATAACCTTGCTCTTATTCACATTTACTCTTAACTTTCTTCTTCCACACACTTTACCAAACTCAGTCACCAGCTTCTGCAGTTTCTCACATGAATCAGCCACCAGCGCTGTATCATCAGCGAACAACAACTGACTCACTTCCCAAGCTCTCTCATCCCCAACAGACCTCATACTTGCCCCTCTTTCCAAAACTCTTGCATTTACCTCCCTAACAACTCCATCCATAAACAAATTAAACAACCATGGAGACATCACACACCCCTGCCACAAACCTACATTCACTGAGAACCAATCACTTTCCTCTCTTCCTACACGTACACATGCTTTACATCCTCGATAAAAACTTTTCACTGCTTCTAACAACTTTCCTCCCACACCATATATTCTTAATACCTCCCACAGAGCTTCTCTATCAACTCTATCATATGCCTTCTCCAGATCCATAAATGCTACATACAAATCCATTTGCTTTTCTAAGTATTTCTCACATACATTCTTCAAAGCAAACACCTGATCCACACATCCTCTACCACTTCTGAAACCACACTGCTCTTCCCCAATCTGATGCTCTGTACATGCCTTCACCCTCTCAATCAATACCCTCCCATATAATTTACCATTTACCATGAGACATTATTTTTTTTATTATTATTATACTTTGTCGCTGTCTCCCGCGTTTGCGAGGTAGCACAAGGAAACAGACGAAAGAAATGGCCCAACCCCCCCCCATACACATGTATATACATACGTCCACACACGCAAATATACATACCTACACAGCTTTCCATGGTTTACCCCAGACGCTTCACATGCCTTGATTCAATCCACTGACAGCACGTCAACCCCGGTATACCACATCGCTCCAATTCACTCTATTCCTTGCCCTCCTTTCACCCTCCTGCATGTTCAGGCCCCGATCACACAAAATCTTTTTCACTCCATCTTTCCACCTCCAATTTGGTCTCCCTCTTCTCCTCGTTCCCTCCACCTCCGACACATATATCCTCTTGGTCAATCTTTCCTCACTCATTCTCTCCATGTGCCCAAACCACTTCAAAACACCCTCTTCTGCTCTCTCAACCACGCTCTTTTTATTTCCACACATCTCTCTTACCCTTACGTTACTCACTCGATCAAACTACCTCACAGCACACATTGTCCTCAAACATCTCATTTCCAGCACATCCATCCTCCTGCGCACAACTGTATCCATAGCCCACGCCTCGCAACCATACAACATTGTTAGAACCACTATTCCTTCAAACATACCCATTTTTGCTTTCCGAGATAATGTTCTCGACTTCCACACATTCTTCAAGGCCCCCAGAATTTTCGCCCCCTCCCCCACCCTATGATCCACTTCCGCTTCCATGGTTCCATCCGCTGCCAGATCCACTCCCAGATATCTAAAACACTTCACTTCCTCCAGTTTTTCTCCATTCAAACTCACCTCCCAATTGACTTGACCCTCAACCCTACTGTACCTAATAACCTTGCTCTTATTCACATACATACATTAAATAACCTTACCAACCAGTCAACAATACAGTCACCCCCTTTTTTAATAAATTCTACTTCAATATCATCCAAACCCTCTGCCTTGGTGGCTTTCATCTTCCGCAAAGCTTTTACTACCTCTTCTCTGTTTACCAAATCATTTTCCCTAACCCTCTCACTTTGCTCACCACCTCGACCAAAACACCCTATATCTGCCTCTCTATCATCAAACACATTCAACAAACCTTCAAAATACTCCCTCCATCTCCTTCTCACGTCACCATTACTTGTTATCACCTCCCCATTAGCCCCCTTCACTGAAGTTCCCATTTGCTCCCTTGTCTTATGCACTTTGTTTACCTCCTTCCAAAACATCTTTTATTCTCCCTGAAATTCAATGATACTCTCTCACCCCAATTCTCATTTGCCCTCTTTTTCACCTCTTGCACATTTCTCTTGACCTCTTGCCTCTTTCTTTTATACATCTCCCACTCATTTGCATTACTTCCCTGCAAAAATTGTCTAAATGCCTCTCTCTTCTCTTTCACTAATAATCTTACTTCTTCATCCCACCACTCACTACCCTTTCTAATCTGCCCACCTCCTATGCTTCTCATGCCACAAGCATCTTTTGCGCAAGCCATCACTGCTTCCTTAAATACATCCCATTCCTCCCCCACTCCCCTTACCTCCTTAGTTCTCACCTTTTTCCATTCTGTGCTCAGTCTCTCCTGGTACTTCCTCACACAAGTGTCCTTCCCAAGCTCACATACTCTCACCACTCTTTTCACCCCAACATTCTCTCTTCTCTTCTGAAAACCTCTACAAATCTTCACCTTCGTCTCTACAAGATAATGATTAGACATCCCTCCACTTGCACCTCTCAGCACATTAACATCCAAAAGTCTCTATTTTGCATGCCTATCAATTAACACGTAATCCAATAATGCTCTCTGGCCATCTCTCCTACTTACATATGTATACTTATGTATACCTCTCTTTTTAAACCAGGTATTCCCAATCAACTGTCCTTTTTCAGCACATAAATCTACAAGCTCCTCACCATTTTCATTTACAACACTGAACATCCCATGTACACCAATTATTCCCTCAACTGCCACATTATTCACCTTAGCATTCAAATCACCCATAGCTATAACCCAGTCTCGTGCATCAAAACTACTAACACACTCACTCAGCTGCACCTAAAACACTTGCCTCTTATGATCTTTCTTCTCATTCCCAGGTGCATATGCACCAATAATCACCCACCTCTCTCTCAACTTTCAGTTTTACCCATATCAATCTAGAGTTTACTTTCTTACACTGTATCACATACTCCCACCACTCCTGTTTCAGGAGTAGTGCTACTCCTTTCCTTGCTCTTTTCCTCTCACTAACCCCTGACTTTACTCCCAAGACATTCCCAAACCACTCTTCCACTTTACTCTCGAGCTTCATTTCACTCAGAGCTAAAACATCCAGGTTCCTTTCCTGAAACATACTACTTATCTCTCCTTTTTTCTCATCTTGGTTACATCCACACACATTTAGACACCCCTATCTGAGCCTTCGAGGAGGATGAGCACTCCCCGCGTGACTCCTTCTGTTTCCCCTTTTAGAAAGTTAGAATACAAGGAAGGTTATTAGGTAAAGTAGGGTTGAGGGACAAGTTAATTGGGAGGTAGGTTTGAATGGAGAAAAGCTGGAGGAAGTGAAGTGTTATAGATATCTGGGAGTGGATTTGAGAGTGGATGGAACCATGGAAGCGGAAGTGAATCATAGGGTTGGGGAAGGGGTGAAAGTTCTGGGAGCAATGAAGAATGTTTGGAAGTCGAGAACATTATCTCGGAAAGTCAAAATGGGTATGTTTGAAGGAATAGTGGTTCCAACAATGTTATATGGTTGTGAGTCGTGGGCTATGGATAGAGTTGTGGAGAGAAGGGTGGATGTGCTGGAAATGAGATGTTTGAGGACTATATGTGGTGTGAGATGGTTTGATGGAGTAAGTAATATAAGGGGAAGAGAGATGTGTGGTAATAAAAAGATTGTGGTTGAGAGAGCAGAAGAGGGTGTTTTGAAATGGTTTGGTCACATGGAGAGAATGAGTGAGGAAAGATCGACTAAGAGGTTATATGTGTCAGAGGTGGAGGGAACGAGGAGAAGTGGAAAACCAAATTGGAGGTAGAAAGATGGAGTGAAAAAGATTTTGAGTGATTGTGGCCTGAACATGCAGGAGGGTGAAAGGCGTGTAAGGAATAGAGTGAATTGGAACGATGTGGTATACCAGGGTCGACGTGCTGTTAATGGATTGAGCCAGGGCATGTGAAGCGTCTGGGGTAAACCATGGAAAGTTTTGTGAGGCCTGGATGTGGAAAGGGAGCTTTGGTTTTGGTGCATTATTACATGACGGCTAGAGACTGAGTGTGAACGAATGTGGCCTTTGTTGTCTTTTCCTAGCGCTACCTCGCGCACATTTGGGGGGAGGGGGTTGTTATTTCGTGTGTGGCAGGGTGGCGATGGGAATGAATAAAGGTAGACAGTATGAATTATGTACATGCGTATATGTGTATATGTCTATGTGTGTATATATATGTATACGTTGAGATATATAGGTATGTATATTTGCATGTGTGGATGTCTATGTATATACATGTGTGTGTGGGTGGGTTGGGCCATTTCTTTCGTCTGTTTCCTTGCACTATCTCGCTAACGCGGGAGACAGCGACAAAGCAAAATGAATATAAGAATATATATAAGTTTATGAATGCTCGTTGTCTCTCTTGGACAATCGCATGTTTACCAAATGGCATCCTAGCTTCGTCTCTTTGATGTATATCAACTGACAGTTATATTTCTCTCTTGTGTCTCCCCTGATGATGTGATTATTACACGAAAGTGGACTTGGGAACTTATCATGTTTAATTTTCCCTGTGGACTCAGGAATGTGTATATATGTATGTCTGTGTATGTGTGTACATATGTATACAGTGGAAATGTATTGATATGTATATGTGCGTGTGTGGACGTGTATGTATAGACGTGTATATGGGTGGGTTATGCCATTCTTTCGTCTGTTTCGTTGCGCTACCTCGCTAATGTGGGAGACAGCGACAAAGTATAATGAATATAGATGATAATTAATGACTTGTTTTAAGATAGATATGAAAATAGTGATGGCAAATACCTGGTTTAAAAAGAGAGATATACATGAATATACTTATGTGAGTATGAGAGATGGTCAAAGGGCATTATTGTACTACGTGTTAATTGATTGGCCTGTAAAAGTGAGGCTTTTGGATGTTAATGTGCTGAGAGGGGCAGCTGGAGGGATGTCTGATCACTATTTTGTATATATATGTATGTGTGTGTGTGTGTATATGTGCGTTTGTATGTGTATGTGTGTGTATGTGTATATGTATATATATATGTATATTATCCCTGGGGATAGGGGTGAAAGAATACTTCCCACGTATTCCTCGCGTGTCGTAGAAAGCGACTAGAGGGGACGGGAGCGGGGGGCCAGAAATCCTCCCCTCCTTGTATTAACTCTCTAAAATGGGAAACAGAAGGAGTCACGCGGGGAGTGCTCATCCTCCTCGAAGGCTCAGAGTGGGGTGCCTAAATGTGTGTGGATATAACCAAGATGTGAAAAAAGGAGAGATAGGTAGTATGTTTGAGGAAAGGAACCTGGATGTTTTGGCTCTGAGTGAAACGAAGCTCAAGGGTAAAGGGGAAGAGTGGTTTGGGAATGTCTGGGGAGTAAAGTCAGGGGTTAGTGAGAGGACAAGAGCAAGGGAAGGAGTAGCAATACTCCTGAAACAGGAGTTGTGGGAGTATGTGATAGAATGTAAGAAAGTAAATTCTCGATTGATATGGGTAAAACTGAAAGTTGATGGAGAGAGGTGGGTGATTATTGGTGCATATGCACCTGGGCATGAGAATAAAGTTCATGAGAGGCAAGTGTTTTGGGAGCAGCTGAATGAGTGTGTTAGTGGTTTTGATGCACGAGACCGGGTTATAGTGATGGGTGATTTGAATGCAAAGGTGAGTAATGTGGCAGTTGAGGGAATAATTGGTGTACATGGGGTGTTCAGTGTTGTAAATGGAAATGGTGAAGAGCTTGTAGATTTATGTGCTGAAAAAGGACTGATGATTGGGAATACCTGGTTTAAAAAGCGAGATATACATAAGTATACTTATGTAAGTAGGAGAGATGGCCAGAGAGCGTTATTGAATTACGTGTTAATTGACAGGCGTGCGAAAGAGAGATTTTTTGGATGTTAATGTGCTGAGAGGTGCAACTGGAGGGATGTCTGATCATTATCTTGTGGAGGCTAAGGTGAAGATTTGTATGGGTTTTCAGAAAAGAAGAGTGAATGTTGGGGTGAAGAGGGTGGTGAGAGTAAGTGAGCTTGGGAAGGAGACCTGTGTGAGGAAGTACCAGGAGAGACTGAGTACAGAATGGAAAAAGATGAGAACAATGGAAGTAAGGGGAGTGGGGGAGGAATGGGATGTATTTAGGGAATCAGTGATGGATTGCGCAAAAGATGCTTGTGGCGTGAGAAGAGTGGGAGGAGGGTTGATTAGAAAGGGTAGTGTGTGGTGGGATGAAGAAGTAAGAGTATTAGTGAAAGAGAAGAGAGAGGCATTTGGACGATTTTTGCAGGGAAAAAATGAAATTGAGTGGGAGACGTATAAAAGAAAGAGACAGGAGGTCAAGAGAAAGGTGCAAGAGGTGAAAAAAAGGGCAAATGAGAGTTGGGGTGAGAGAGTATCATTAAATTTTAGGGAGAATAAAAAGATGTTCTGGAAGGAGGTAAATAAAGTGCATAAGACAAGGGAGCAAATGGGAACTTCAGTGAAGGGCACAAATGGGGAGGTGATAACAAGTAGTGGTGATGTGAGAAGGAGATGGAGTGAGTATTTTGAAGGTTTGTTGAATGTGTTTGATGATAGAGTGGCAGATATAGGGTGTTTTGGTCGAGGTGGTGTGCAAAGTGAGAGGGTTAAGGAAAATGATTTGGTAAACAGAGAAGAGGTAGTGAAAGCTTTGCGGAAGATGAAAGCCGGCAAGGCAGCAGGTTTGGATGGTATTGCAGTGGAATTTATTAAAAAAGGGGGTGACTGTATTGTTGACTGGTTGGTAAGGTTATTTAATATATGTATGACTCATGGTGAGGTGCCTGAGGATTGGCGGAATGCGTGCATAGTGCCATTGTACAAAGGCAAAGGGGATAAGAGTGAGTGCTCAAATTACAGAGGTATAAGTTTGTTGAGTATTCCTGGTAAATTATATGGGAGGGTATTGATTGAGAGGGTGAAGGCATGTACAGAGCATCAGATTGGGGAAGAGCAGTGTGGTTTCAGAAGTGGTAGAGGATGTGTGGATCAGGTGTTTGCTTTGAAGAATGTATGTGAGAAATACTTAGAAAAGCAAATGGATTTGTATGTAGCATTTATGGATCTGGAGAAGGCATATGATAAGAGTTGATAGAGATGCTCTGTGGAAGGTATTAAGAATATATGGTGTGGGAGGAAAGTTGTTAGAAGCAGTGAAAAGTTTTTATCAAGGATGTAATGCATGTGTACTTGTAGGAAGAGAGGAAAGTGATTGGTTCTCAGTGAATGTAGGTTTGCGGCAGGGGTGTGTGATGTCTCCATGGTTGTTTAATTTGTTTATGGATGGGGTTGTTAGGGAGGTAAATGCAAGAGTTTTGGAAAGAGGGGCAAGTATGAAGTCTGTTGGGGATGAGAGAGCTTGGGAAGTGAGTCAGTTGTTGTTCGCTGATGATACAGCGCTGGTGGCTGATTCATGTGAGAAACTGCAGAAGCTGGTGACTGAGTTTGGTAAAGTGTGTGGAAGAAGAAAGTTAAGAGTAAATGTGAATAAGAGCAAGGTTATTAGGTACAGTAGGGTTGAGGGTCAAGTCAATTGGGAGGTGAGTTTGAATGGAGAAAAACTGGAGGAAGTGAAGTGTTGTAGATATCTGGGAGTGGATCTGGCAGCGGATGGAACCATGGAAGCGGAAGTGGATCATAGGGTGGGGGAGGGGGCGAAAATTCTGGGGGCCTTGAAGAATGTGTGTAAGTCGAGAACATTATCTCGGAAAGCAAAAATGGGTATGTTTGAAGGAATAGTGGTTCCAACAATGTTATATGGTTGCGAGGCGTTGGCTATGGATAGAGTTGTGCGCAGGAGGATGGATGTGCTGGAAATGAGATGTTTGAGGACAATGTGTGGTGTGAGGTGGTTTGATCGAGTGAGTAACGTAAGGGTAAGAGAGATGTGTGGAAATAAAAAGAGCGTGGTTGAGAGAGCAGAAGAGGGTGTTTTGAAGTGGTTTGGGCACATGGAGAGAATGAGTGAGGAAAGATTGACCAAGAGGATATATGTGTCGGAGGTGGAGGGAACGAGGAGAAGAGGGAGACCAAATTGGAGGTGGAAAGATGGAGTGAAAAAGATTTTGAGTGATCGGGGCCTGAACATGAATCAGCCACCAGCGCTGTATCATCAGCGAACAGCAACTGACTCACTTCCCAAGCTCTCTCATCCGCAACATACTTCATACTTGCCCCTCTTTCCAAAACT